>NW_010545407.1:7545-19615 GCF_000687285.1 Phaethon lepturus
GAATGCCCTATATCTATAACTTGCAAAATCTTTCCCTCTTCTTCCTTCAAATGTATCCACTTGCAATTTTCATAGTCTCATGTCTTTCACTTCCCTGCTTTAGCCTTTGACCTATGTGAGGTTTGCATTGTTCTTTTTTTCTGTGACTCATCTTGCAGGAATTGTAAAGTGTGGATGATAATGTGCCTCCATTTTTAATTAGCATAATAAGACATATTAGAAAAGGTATCTTCTCTGATCACAAATTGATAAAGCATAGCAAATCCTTGGCCAGCTACTTAAAAGGTCATCGTCCACCCAGAAAAAAACACGAGCTGTTTGTTCCCAGAGGTGAAACTAGATCTCAAATCATTTGCTGCCATGAGAACTGATTACATGAAATACACTTGCTTTCCTGTTCAAGACAACATTCTAAAATTCTAGACCTCTTCAAGCCAATATGCTAAAGTTCCTGCTATACAGTTGCCTAAAATTGCTCTTGTCAAGAATGAAAAAATATTTGATCAGTTCTTGTAAGGTTACAAAAAGCCATTACTCACTCATAAATTATACCTACATTGTCACTAACCCATGACAATAGGTAGAAAATATTCTAATCATGTTGAAACAAAGAGGTATGAGAAATCCTCTACTGAGAAGAAAAAATAATAATAATAAAATAATCCTAACATTGTTATTTGGAAAATGGAAACCAAAGCTTAGACATTCCTGAGTTGTCTTGAGTCCTGGAAACAGGAATATTCCAGTTGAGCTGAGATGGAAGAGCCTTGTGAGGGTAAATGTTCACAGAGTAGGAGCGAGGCTGAGGAGATCACTTCTTCTCTGTCAGTAACATAGGGATGATGCAGGCAGAAGTACAGAGAGAGGTTTCCAACCTATTAGCCTACACGTTGCAAGCACTGTGCACACAGATTCACTTACATGAATGAGCCTTCAGCTCTGGTACCTGTAGAAGATTCCTACTGAAACCCTCTTAAACAAACACACATCTAACTGTGCCTTCCAGACGTTTAAGTAATAATCTGTACTAGATTCTCTGGCCTGTCTGAGAAGTGACAGGTGCAGAACTAGAGGCAAGGAAGAACGTAAATGATGTAGCAGGCTGAACGGCTGTATTAAGTAGGAAGGTTTGATCATATCAGCATGGGAATTCTTGTTTAATACAAAGCTAAGAAACAGATGAAGTCATATGTTTGTTTATAATCAGTTTAAATGCTTAAGTCTAATAAAGTAAAAAAAGCAATATTTTGCAGTGCATCTTTATAACCGCTCACTGGTTGTAATAGTAACCAGGCCAAAATGATCTATGTGATGAATCATATCAATTAAAATGTAATAATATAGCTCTTTAGTCTTATGAACCTGTAAAAATTCACAGTTCTCTCATTAAGATTTTGATCTTAAATTATGCATGATAAATATTTAGTAGTTTATAAATGTTTTCTGAAATGAGTCATGTAATTGTTAACTTATTATTGCAACAGACTCTACATTGCCTTGTTATAATTTGACTTTCTAAAACAACTATTGCAAACACCTTCAAAACAAATTAGTAATTGTGAGCATCTTTTTGCCATAAGATATTTTAAGGAGGACTTATATGAAGAATAAGGTAGTCTGTACAAGTTTAACCAAGCTGTTTCTGCAATTTTCTAAAAATGTGACAGTTTCTAAAGCGATTACATGTTCAGTACTATCAACTTCCTTGTATTTTCATGTATGTAAAATATTTTCTGTCTTTATTTATCATCAGTTAGGAAATACTGGTATGCTTAGAAAACCAAGGAATCTGGACCTACTATGTAACATATTTAAATAAACTATAGTACTAGCTAAACAAAAGCTTACCAATGCCTTAAGAAAATGGTGCAAAGGTGGAGTATAAACTATGCAAACTTCAATGTAAAAAAACCCCACCTGGTCCCCTCTTATATGGGACTCTCAAATGCCTAATTTTGCTTCCAATCATTTAATATATTTTAATTTTAATGTCTCCTGAAGTGTTTGCTGTCTTAGGAATTAAAAAAACAAATCCTATCTTAACAGAAAACTTCACAAAAAGGAACAAGTGGGTAACAGTCTTGTTCCATGGAAATATTAGAGGAGAGGTAGTCAAAGAAAGGGTGTTCAGTTGTACTAGCTGCAAAAAGAATGGGGAAAAGAGGTTATCAAGATAAAAGTGACTGAATATATGGGGTCAAAAGACTACCATGATAATTTTTTATATGTTGCAAATAAAAGTATATTTTATGAGAATATTGTCTGTGAGGCATAACAGTTACTACACTTAATCACTTTAATGTACTGCAACTAAAATGTACTGGATGAAGAATCAAGCATTAAAAATATTTTTGTTTGTTTTAAGTGACAAAAAATGGCAATTAATCTTTCTCAGGTTTTCATTCAGTCTTCATCATCTGACTCCCAAGGACAATAACACATGTTGTGATGTATGTTTCTAATAAATCAAACCTAACATTTCATGGACTTTTTCTCACTAGATGCATGTAATTACTTAATCACTGTACATGGTATGAAGAACAAATGAACATTTTCTTTTGGCTGGTTATACACTGGAAAAATATCTATGCTCTGTATCATTTCAGTTTTCTCAAACCACAGTTGTTGTGTTGACTCTTTGCAGAAAATGAAGAATTGCAATAATGTATCCCACAAAATGCTCTTTGCTCTTGTGTGTTTCATTCCATTACCCACATGTGGCCTGAGCCATTTATTGGCATGGGACTCCTTGACAATGACATTTCTGTGAATCTATCTTCCCTCCTCTCTGTTTTTAAGGATTTATGTTCCATTTTGTAAGATCATCAAAAATACATTTGTGCAAAGGTTTCCTTTAAAAAACCCTCTAGCAACTTGATACATTGATCTTCAGTATAACTAAACTACAGAGAGCCAAACAAGTTTTAGAAAAACCCTAGGAGATAGAGATTTAATCCCCCTTAGCTGAGGACTGTCTTAAATCCATTTCTTGACAAAGTGTTTGTGCCATTTTCCTCTTACATAGAGCTGGCCATTGTCAGCTGCTTCATAAGGGAGGAGTGAGACAAAAGATGTGTACAGGAAGACACTGTAAGCTCATTAACTAAGGAGGAAGTTTCTGTCCCTGAACATGTCTCTAGTGTCTGTCTTTGTCTAGGGAAGAGGTGGTATTTTAAATCCAACTTTCTTGTAATTGTCTTTTATTGGATGTCTTGCATATCCTCCATCCCACCCAATCCACCCAAAACTGCTGAATGTCAGAAATTTCATTCTTTTAAATGCTCTTCACTCTTCATATAGGAAATAAGAGTACTTGGACCGATTTTTTTTCTCTCTGATGAAAACATGTATTTCCTTACTGCAAATAATTAAAAATAGAGACAAACCAGAGTTGAACAGATATCTCACAGATTTAAGCAAAAGCGATGATAACTAAAGAATTAAAGTTTTTCAGGGAATCAGCAGATGCTTATAGATCGCAGCATCACAAGATCCTTACGGTTGGAAAAGACCTTTAAGATCATCAAGTCCAACCATCAACCCCACACCACCAAGCCCACTAAACCATGTCCCAAAGGGCCGTAACTACATGTTTTTTGTACACCTCCAGTGATGGTAAGTCCACCACCTTCCTGGGCAGCCTCTTCCAAAGTTTCACCACTCTCTCAGTAAAGAAATTTTTCCTAATATCCAATTTAAACTTCTCCTGGCACAACTTGAGGCCATTTCCTCTTGTCCTATTGCTAGTTACTTGGGAGAAGAGACCAACACCCACCTCACTACAAACTCCTCTCAGGTAGTTGTGGAGAACGATAAGGTCTCCCCTCAGCCTCCTCTTTTCTAGACTAAACAACCCCAGTTCCCTCAGCTGCTCCTTGTAAGACTTGTTCTCCAGACCCCTCACCAGCTTCATTGCCCTTCTTTGGACATGCTCCAGCACCTTATTGTCCTTCTTGTAGTGAGGGGCCCAAAACTGGACACAGTATTCAAGGTGCAGCTTCAGCAGTGAGAATTACTAATGTTATTGAAAGTTAAGCATTCACAAAATAGACAAAAGTTGTGCAAAATTCTCCAGACAACAGTGTCAATTAGAAGACTCAAGTAATGACCTGCATTTCCCTTTCCAACTTTCATTTTAGTTTGAAACCACAAAACTGATTGTATTAATTCCTTAAAGTAGTTTCACCCAGTAACTATTTTATTTCTCTTCCCCACACTATCACCCCATCACAAAAATTCAAAATTCAGCAGCTGTAGTATTGTTTCCAGGCTGTACAAGTCTGGAGACAAAAGGAATCTGTTCCTTGCTTCCGCAGCTGAAATTAGACTGTCAGCAATGACATATTAATTATATCTCACATATTCTTTTTTTTCAGATAATCATTCAGAAAGTTTTGATTTCCCAATCACTCACTTAACTACAACAGTGAAAACTGTGGCACTGTTTGTTGTCTTTTACAAAAGATTAAGCTTTGGCCTTCAGCCAGCCAGTCTGAGCCAGCACTAATATAATTCACAACTGGAAGAAGGCAATCAATTAATCAATACTATAATTTGGAACTGACCACAACACTAACACTCATAGCTATTAGACTTACTGACTGACACCTTTTAGGATTAATGAAGTAGCAAGAGCAGACAAACTAAAGATTCATTTAAAGAATTTTCTGTTCTTAGATCAAACTGCCCACTCTATTTTGTCATTTTTTAACTTAGATAAGTCAGTGTGAAATACTAATGTAAATACAGAGTATTGAAAAGTGCAAATTACTTTATCACTGATGGATTAGGAGCCAACTCCTTCATAGATCTTCTTGTTGGTTTGAAGTAAGCTAATTCAATGCCAGGCTCCATACTGTCTCATAACAAAACATAGAGCAGCTTTCTAGAGAAAGTTGGCATTTCCTTTTTCCTTGCACATTGGTTTGGCTTTTTTTTGGAAGTCCAGGCCAAACGTCATAGTTTCAGGACTTCCCTCCCAAAAACATTACATATGATTTATCACAGGGCTGTTAACACTGAGCTTTTTTGAAAAAACAGAACTGTCTCAAGTTAACCTTCAAAACAGCATATTTTCTTTGTTAGTTTCTCAGTAGATCAAATACTGCCCCACCAACAACACTGTAATTAGGTACAGCAAGACAAGACTGGATAAAAATTTAACTCTCATGTCTCAATCCTGCAAGATTCTATTATTCTATTACCGAGGCTCTTTTTCGCCTCCATCCTTGGTCTATCTTCATGGGAATGATAAGGTAGGCAATGTGTTCACAAGATATAGCTTCAGGAACAGTCACTAAGTAGTTTTGATATTGCAGCCCTTTTCATCTGTATGTTTTGAACTGAGATGCTCAAGGGTACACTATAAATGTATGCTATGGTATATCTCTGATTCAACGCTTCTTTAGAGTAAACAAAAATGTTGCAATATAATACCTGTGGATTATACTTGCAGTGTTTTCTAGAATTATTTGGGACTTTTTGGTTTTTATCAAAGAGAAAGTGAAAAAATGCATTTAAATAATCAAGGTTTCAGTCTTATCTTAAGAATTTTTACAGGCTTAATCATGTCTCCTTATTGGATAAAAAGAATACAGGATCTGTAGTATTTTGTGTGTGAAAGTGGAGCAAAGCCATCTCAGTCCTTAGTGACAGGATAATTGAGCCCACATAAACACCAACTGACAAAAAAGTGGCTGTTTGCATCCCACTGGCTCGTTATCATGCTTTCTTAATACACAGAAATTGGTTACCTTATCAGTACCTTTCATGGTGCTGTGTGTGCAGTTGCTTTTGCAGCTTATATCCACTCTAAGCTCAGAAATCAGGAGTCAACACCTCCTCAGAAGAGTTGGGCAAAATCTTGGAAGGCACCGCCCCAGTTAAAAGCAGTTCCTTTCTGGTAAACCAAACTGTAATTCCAAATATCTGAGTTCAGCAACAGTATCACAGCTGTAACCTACAAAAAATTTCCTGTTATGAACACATAAGACATTTCAGAATGTCACCATAATGAGGCAAGAAAATGGTCAGAATCTCTGGTTTAAGAAGCAGCAAATCAGTCTTTCTGAAGACTTGAATTCTAAATTCCCATATCAGTAAAAACAAACCTATAAAAACCAGCTAGTTATAGGACAACCAGTCATCTTTTTTTTTTTTTTTTCCTAGTTTTGTGCAGCCTCCGGGAGTGGAAGAAACTTTAAGAATTGTCATGGTGATCTCCCTGTTAAAGATATCATATGGCTTCTGTCTATCCTTTGATACCTAAAAGCATTTTTAAAAAGAGATGTTAATTTTAACATGAAACATTGGATTTGTTGCAAATTAAACAGATTGCCTTCCAGTTTACATTGATTCCTGTGCATAGTTCCTGGTTCACTGGCTTCTTATGTGTACAGAGCCACATAGAGGTTTTTCAGGATGTGGGTGAAGTATTATCAAGTTCAAGAATAAAAAAACCCTGATTTATTCCCTGATTCCATTTAAAAAAAAAATATTTTAAAAGCAATGAAAAAAAATCAGGTGGTTTGGGTTTGGATGTTTTTCTTACTAACTTTCCACCTCCAACTGTTGGTCAACAACGATTAAGATTTTTTTTAACTGCAATGAGCAGCATCGGTTTTGGTTTTGTTTTCTTGAAAGCTCAAATTTTATTGCAATTGCTAGTTTGTAAGAGCTAGATCAGGAAGAAATACGTGATACATCTTGGAGTCACAATTCAGTTCAATATAGGAGTGACAGATGCAAAGGAGAAAGCTTATCTTTCATTCTGCAAGGTTATACTCTGAACTGCATGCTTCTTTGGCATCTGGATTTTAATTTTTAAATTAAATTTCTATCTTAACCAATTTTTTGCATCCAAGTTATAGCATCCAAACTCAGTTTTGTGTTACCAAAACCCAGAACAGGAGCAGGGATGGGGAAAGAAGGGAAATGTCCACCCAGGTACAAATTTTGATTAAGACTTACTAGTTAAAACATACCCCGTTAGTTTAGATATAGTTTAGATAGACTGATAGATATATTGAATAATGAACTGATCAATCACAGAGTTAGTTGTAATGTATGCATCCCTTCCCTTTCTCTCTTTGCTCTGTCTTTGTATCTCTATATATTTATATATGAGTGTGTGTGTATTCACTTATGTATACGCATGAATCACAGTCACATACTAATTGCCAGTACTGTACCTATACACTTCCTTACTGTCTGTGATAGCTGACCCAGAGCAACAGCGAAATACAGAGTATGTGTATTCTACAGCAGCAGCATCAGTACTTCCCCAACAGAGATTCATTTATCAATTATTTTCCTTGGAGAGCACCAGTATTGCTTTGGGGCTCGGGAGGAAATCCTGTTGAGGGTACCACCCTCCAGTTGCTGTTGACCCAGATCAGTTATTTTGTTTCTGGTCATGCTGACCACACTATGCTTCCTCATTGGTCCCCCATTGTCCTCTTCATATACCAAAAACTGGCCCTACTCCCAAGGTTGCTCTCCTTTGATGCCCAGCAATGGGCCACTGGTGATTTTTTTGTAGCCCAGGGACTCTGGTATCATGCTGTTCCCCATCTTTCAACTCCATGCCTGAACTCCTTTAGGATGCATTTTTATCCTAGGATCATAGATACTTCATTCTACACAGACTAACTATGTGCTATTACTGTCTTTTAGTCCCTATTCATTTATGTATTCCAGAATTTTTTTAACAGTCTGTATTAAAATACACAGATTCATAGAGCTAAAACTCAGTCAAATTTACCCTGTTACACTTAAGTGTTGTGAAAGTATCAGGCACAAAATTGTTTAGGTGTTAATATGAGAAAGCTACCAGAGCTAAATTTTCTTAAGATTCAGTCTTGCAATTTAAACTTTTTGGCCACTGAAGGGAGCTGTTTTGACTTTGCATAACCTAATGTGTATTTACAAATTAAAAAGGTGGCTAAGTTTAGTAAAATTTATTGATGTAGTGGTTAAACCATTCACACTACAGACAGAAACCATTTGTACACATATTCTGTATACTTCCACACATCCTGAATGGATTTTTTCTGAGATTTACAGTCTAATTAAAAAATTGTTAAAGGTTTATGTTTTAGTTTCTGCTTTAATGCAACTGATGATTCACCTTGGCAGGGAAAAAGTGGTGTTGTAATAAATGGCTGTAATTGCTCTGACTACTATTAGTTGGTAGAACAGTTGTATAGTTTTCTTTAATTTATCATTGTACTGCAAGCAGTCAGTACGAAGACCCTATTGTTAGCGGTAAAAAGAAACTTTGGAGTGGAAAAAGGTGCTGCTCTGTATGATGATCATTGACCAGTTCCCTGGATACACTTAGGTACACCTGACTAAAGCTTTCATTGGAAAATGGATTGCTTCAAGTAACTTGGAAAGCCTAATATATAGTCTACCTCATCTATTTTTTCAAAGGTAGTGGAGCCAGTCAACCCAGCAAAGTGGCAACATTTTTCTCTTCCACACACAGGGAGAAAAAAAACTTCTTAACTGGCTCTTGCTGGTACTGTACTGAATATAATCAGCCTGTTTTTTCTTTGTCCAGAAAGCAGAGTAGGGAAACCTTGTGGCCCAGTTTAGTTTATCTATCCTGTTGTCTTATCATCTTTTCCAAAACGTGTTGGCTCTCTGAATAGGCAGATACATCTATTACCTCAAAGCTTGAGTAACTTAAATGAACAGGAGAAGTGGTACAAACACAGGTGTACCACAGACAAAGGTCTTTATACAATAATCAAGTTAACATCCATTATAGTTGTATGAATGTTAGGAATAGGTTGACTGGGAACATTCATTTTGTCTAATTTTAAACCATTATTTTTGTTGTTGTTGTTATTTATTGTTTTCATTATTTTAAGAAAATCTCCTCTTCAGTTGTTATTTTCTCCTCAGTCCTGAATAATAGGCATCCATAAGACCTCACTATATTCCACAATAACTGTGCTCAGTTTTCACACTAACTATTATCTCCTCTCAGTGCAATTTCCCTTCAAAGATTAACAAAAAAATGTGGAATTCCATTATATTGTGCCTTAATGACTTATTAGATATGTATAGTATATGATTAAAATGAATTCAACTGTTTTCAGTTTGGTGTTTTTCTTTTCTGAATCCAAAACTTAATTTGGATTCTTTCATTAATATCACAGTAATGTGTAAGGAAGGATTAGCAGGACATATATATGTTATTAGTGTTCCAATTCTGTCTTCAGCTTAAGCTCAGATGACACCTCTCATTTCTTCCTGCGTAGAGAAATGTTGAAGGAATTACACACCTGAATTGACTGACACTATAATTGGAATTCAATAAATAATTCTGTTGGCAATACACAGGCAGGAACAGACTCCAGCTCGCTCACTTTCAAGTGTGCTGATGCTCTCTAGGGCTAATCGGAGTTGCATTTTAAAAAAGTAAGACCAGATCAGGATGTGAACCCAAGGACACAGTTCTATCAAATATGGTGCTGCTGTTACCAGAAACCATTCAATACACAAATATGCTTTAAAATTACACTAAAAATCTTTAGTTTCTGTTGAGTCCTGAGACTAATTCCATCAAATCAGGGATTTTACTGTATATGTATTTCGGAATATGTTTTATTCAAATTATGACTGTATGGTTAAGCTGCTGTGAAGAGCTTGGAGAAAATAGTGCTATATTGCAGCTGGCCCAACAGCTGCTGTATATGCTTATCTCAAGTGCCTATATTTTCAAGTACATATTTTCAATGGTATTTTGTAATAAATCATTCTCTCACTAGCTTTAATACCTTATTAGAGGTATTAAAATACATTAGCACTTTCAAATCCATTATTATGTAGTGTGTTTTTAAAAAAATATGGAGAATATTTGAAATAAATGGTGATCTTACTACAGATGTCCTTAGACATTCATCCTGTGACACACGTAATACTACAAGGAAAATAATATGAGACAGATGGTTTCCATTGCTGAACTATAAGCCAAAACTTCTAGTTACATTGTTAATTAATTTTATATTTTACTGTCTTTCTATTATGGCTTTGCTTTTAAAAAACGTCCTGTTAACAGCGAAAAGTAGAAACTACACCCTGTCGTATGCACATTGAAAAAAATTAAGAAATCTATATCCCAATGGAAGTAACTAACAAGAAATATAATATACCACGAAATGTAACGAATTATTTACACAGAGCGCAAGAGCTTTCAATCCCCAGGTGTCAGAAATCATGAGAGGAAGGCAAGAGACCATCATGGCTGAGTTGAGACCTGATGGGCAAATTAAAGGGCAAGAAGGAAATGCACAGGCAGTGGAAGCAGGATAGGTATCCTGGGAAGAGTACAAGGATGTTGCTCAGCTGTGTTAGGGACAAGGTCAGGAGGATCAAGGTGCTGCTGGAACTGGCAAGGGATGAAAAGAATAATAAGGGCTTCTATAGGTATGTCAGCCAGAAAAGGAAGGTCGAAGAAAGTGTACCCTCATTAATGAGCAAGATTGGCAAACTGGTAACAACGGACGAGGAGAAGGCTGAGGTACTCAGCGACTTCTTGCCTCCGTCTTCACTGGCAGTGTCTCTTCCTACACCTCTTGAGGGGATAAACTGCAAGATCGCGACTGGAGGAGCAAATTTCCTCCCACTGCAAAAGAAAATCAGGTTCAAGACCACCTGAGCAACTTGAACATGCACAAGTCTGTGGGACCTGATGAGATGCATCGCAGAGTCCTGAGGCAGTTGGCCGATGTAGTAGCCAAGCCACTCTCCATGATATTGGGAAAGTCATGGCAATCAGGAGAAGTCTCCAGTGACTGGGAAAAGAGAAACATTGCATTCATTTTTAAAAAAGGGTACCAAGGAGAACCCTGGGAGATACTGATCCGTCAACCTCACCTCTGTGCCTGAGAAGGTCATGGAACAGATCCGTCCAGAAGCTATGTTAAGGTACATGGAAGACAAGGAGGTGACTTGAGACAACCAGCATGGCTTCACCAAGGGTAAGTCCTGCCTGACCAAACTAGTGGCCTCCTATGATGGTGTGGATCACATCAGTAGACAAGGGAAGAGCTACAGATGTCATCTGTCATCTTCTGTAATGCCTTTGACATGCCACAACATCCTTCTCTCTAAATTGGAGAGATACTAATTTGATGGGTAGACTGTTGGGTGGATGAAGAATTGGTTGGATGGTCACACCCAGACCGTAGTGGGCAACAGCTCAATGTCCAGATGGAGATCAGTGACAAGCAGTGTCCCTCAGATGTCTGTACTGGGACAAGTACTCTTTAATATCTCCATCAATGACATAGCGGGATTGAGTGCACCCTCAGCAAGTTTGCAGATGACACCAAGCTGAGTGATGCAGTTGACATGCCTGAGTGATGGCATGCCATCCAGAGGGATCTGGACAAGCTCAACGAATGGGCCTGTATGAACCTCATGAGGTTCAACAAGGCCAAGCATAGGGTCCTGCACCTGGGTCAACACAACCCCCAGTATCAATACATACTGGAGGAGGAAGAGATTGAAAGCAGGTTTGCCAAGAAGGACTTGGTATTACTGGTGGATAAAAAGCTGGACATGAGCCAGAAATGTGAACTCGCAGCCCAGGTGGCCAGCTGTATCCTGGGATGCATCCAAAGCAGCGTGGCCAGCAGGTGGAGGGAGGTAATTCTGCCCCTTTACACCGCTCTAGTGAGACCTCACCTGGAGTCCTGTGTCCAGCTCTGGAGCCCTCAGCACAGGACAGACATGGACCTGTTAGAGCGGGTCCAGAGGAGGGCCACAAAAATGGTCAGAGGAATGGAACATCTCTTCCATGAGGACAGGCTGAGAGAGTTGGAGTTGTTGAGCCTGGTGAAGATGGGGGAGACCTTATTGCAGCGTCCCAGTACTTAAAGGGGTCTTATAAGAAAGATGGGGACAGACTTTTTAGCAGAGCCTGATGTGATAGAAAAAGGGGTAATGGTTTTAAACTAAAAGAGGGTAGATTTCGACTAGATGTAAAGAAGAAATTTTTCATCATGAGGGTGATGACACATGGGCACAGGCTGCCCAGAGAGGTGATAGATGCCCC
>NW_010545408.1:0-230 GCF_000687285.1 Phaethon lepturus
AGCCCCCGGCCTGTGCTCCGCTGCTTGCGCGCTGCTCCTGGCCTTCCCTGCCCCGCTGCCCGCCCAAGCCACCAGGTGAAACCAGCCACCAGCCGGCCCTCGGTCACCTCAGGAAGTGCTGGCAGGCTGCTGGTGCCGATTCCTCTTTCCTCCCTGTGACACAGTCCGCCTCAGCTGTGGTTTGGTCTTGCCAGAATTAACGTGACACAGTTAGTGGCTGGGAAGAAAAG
>NW_010545408.1:373-13619 GCF_000687285.1 Phaethon lepturus
GCGGCGGTGTCCCTGCTGGAAACAAGTCATCAGCAATAAGAAAGGTGCACGATCTTAACCTCTGAACTCAGAGCAGCAGCAGGGCCCAGCACCGAACGCTAATGGCTCTGTGTAGGGCTCATTCTCCTCTGTGTTTGTTCTGAAGTACGAGAAGAAATCTTCTTCCAGAGGAAGGCATTTTCAAGCAAGGTCCACAGAGGTGTTTGTACAGCCCCACAAAGGGTCTACGTAACTCGTTCAGCATTTTGGAGCTATCGAGGGTCTCTACCAAAAGCACTCCCACCAAAAAACCCCTCCGTGCGCAAGATGGCAGCCGGTGCAGTCTTGCTGTGTTGCGCGGCCTTAGTGCTTGCTGGGGCCAGACGCGTCTTTGCTTTTGCAGCGCTGAGCACCGCAGCACTCACGTTTGTGAACCCCATCTCTGAGCCTGCATTTGAATCGCAGCTGTTCAGGTTTCCATTTTAGTCACACGAGATAAAGGGAATTTTGTTCAAAACGTCGTTCCTGCAAAGGGTGTGGGGGGAAGAGCCGGCCCCTATCCCTTTTGCTGGAAGTGCGTTTCTGCAGAGCACTGCTGATGATAAACCGCCACGACTGTTCTCTTACCCCACGCAATTCCTCTCCCATAAATCCCACACAGATGTGTCAGTGCCCCACTCCAATGCAGCGTAAGGTACGTATAGCACAGATGTCCAGAGACCTGTCCTGCAAGACCCGAGTCCTATGCCTTAATGGGTACGTTGTCTTTTCATTCCATGCTACTTGGTATTAAAAGTCTTTCCATTGATTCCCCAAATCTCTAATCAACTGTGTCAGACTTGTGCTGCTATGATGACCAAAAACTGCCTTGTTGACTAGAAGCCAGAACAACTTTTTTTTTTTTTCTTTTTTTTCAGGGAGCGCACTGCGTGGGACTGCAAGTCTTCGAAGCCTATGGTCTGTGGTCTGACTAAAAACAGTCACAAACTTTTCCACCATCTGGATGAAAAATTACAGCTCATCTTGCTACTGTTTCTTCTTCAGCAGTAAGAAAAATAGTAATTTTTAATAGGGTTTATCTATTTAAATTTTTCTCTGCCTGTAACAGGAAAGAAGCTAAAAACCACAGTGGGATCACAGATTTAGACTAGCTACCAGATTTACAGTCCTGAGAAATGTTTGCATAACCAAATGATGTATCACTCAAATATGTAAATAAGTTTTCCATGGGGAGCGCTCTGACTCTGCCTCAGAGGGAGAGTTTTGCTTAAATAAGCACAGAACAGGTCTGTTGTTGCAGCTTTATGGAGCTTGTCCCTTCAGGGTGCTGGTCCCAAAAGCTGTGCAAGTCCTGGTCAGACTCTCTGATGAGCTAGCAAATGTGTTCAGCTACAGACACTACCTTTCTAGCCTGGCCAGCGGTCCTCTTGCTGCTCTCTTAGAGGCTGCTGTCGCTGCCCTTTACAAATAATAAAACATTTTTCTTTTTCAGGGAAGGGAAATATGACATCTGGGTTGCTGGTGATTCTCAAATGCATTTTTTGTGGGACTAAATTATAATAATTCAGCTTTTGGCTTGCTTTGAAGTTAGTGCAGTCATGCTATGACAGTTATGGTTCCTTTCCTTACCAAAAATATAACGCAAGTTGTCCCTTAAAATGGCAATTCCTGATTCTCTGCAGCAGCCCCCTTCCTGACAGAGAACAGTGGCATTGTTTTGCCATTATTTTTGAAAATTTTTCCACCTATCTCTATTTCTTTAAAACAGGGATTTGGAGATCTACTGTGCCAGCATTAAGAATTAGATTCAAGGGCAGAATTCAAAATTTTAGATAAATTATTTTCAGAATGCTTTATTTTCAGAATATTTTAGAAGCAGATTCATCTCAAGAGATCTGGAGAAAATAATCAGGGAAGACCAGTCTTGTATGGAAGAAAAAGGAGGAGGAGGTGGAGGCATAAGAGCAGCAGACAAGATAGAAGCAGGAGAGAGGGAACACAAACTGGATGAAATCAGGATATAAAAGCTTATAAATCTCTTTATTTTAATGGACAAAAAATACCAAGTCCAAAAGGGGTGGATATGCTCAGTGGCATTATTCCAGCCTTATGCTTGAGATATCTTTTCTTCTACACACATTTCAAGCAAGTGCTGTTACAAGGCACACAGAGGCACACACACAAAACTAAGGAAACAGAAGTAGGCATTATTTTAGACAATGAAAACAGAGCAAGTTTTGCATGCAGATGGCCTTCTTTGAAATCTGGCTTGCTTTCAACACATGTCAGCATGTCTAATATATCTTCCTGAGTTACTGTGACAAGAGGTGAGAATGGATGGATGGCTGTTTTACTGCAGTTTTTGACAGCAATCTTCAGAGGTTTGGACTGTTTTGGAAAGACAAGTTTTAGAGTCTTCTTCCAGAAGGTGCTTGAGATTAGCCAGTAATTTTAGCCACTCTGATATCTCTATCAAAGCTGATAAGGTTTGAAGGAAAATCAGTCATAAAGGAGAACTGAATTTGGTTTCTTATCACATTGTGTTTTTCTAAGGAGGGCTTTTTCAGTGGTTTGTCAGAGCCAACTTCATAGCATGCATTTCAACAATGAGAAAGGGCTGTGACCAAGGCAATAAACATAATCCTGAGTGCAATACATCTGCACCGGCATAGCGTGTAGCTTCTTGCATTGGTTGGAAAGAAGTAGGATCAGCAGGCAATAAAACAGGCAAGTTGTCTTTGATTGTGCTTAAGCTCATTATTTGCTTTTTAACCTTCTTTTTTCCTTCTAATTTTTTGTTCCCATTGTTGGCTTGCTGGTGTCCTAGGTTTACCTTCTGTTCTCAGTCATGAGTCTCCCTGCCCCAGTGGGAAGTCACTTCATTCAGCCAATGTGGTAAATGTTGTGTGGCTGATTTCACTGAAGAATTATAACGAATGCTGTTAGTATTAATCACTGCATTTTTGAATTAGCCTTGTAAGGCAACACCTGGAGAAAGGAAAAGAATCATATTCACATGACAAACTGCCGTAACTCTACTGTCATCCGAAGAGAGGGGCTGCTTAGCTTAGCTCTGGCTGGGGTCTCTAATTTCATTTAAGAATACATTTCTCTTCCTTCTGACATTCACATCTGCTTTACACTAAGAAAAACTATGCTTTCTGTCAAACTTGGGTCACAACCACTGAATCCAGTGGTAAATAAGGGAGTGAAACCATAAAAAATGTGGTCCTTAAACACTGCTAAGAAGGGAATAGTCGGTGTGCCTATCAGCAGTTGTTCTCTTGTGCTAATCACTAGTGGTACAGGAACTTCCCCAGGCCTCACTCTTTTCATAATTTAATTGTGTTGTAACTCCCTATGGTAGATAACTACATACCAGTATTTCCAGGAAAGCAAGGTTGGTAGGAAGAGGCAGCATCTTTTACTAGTCTTGCTGATACATTTGGAAAAGTCAGTTGTGCTGTCAGGTTCTGAGACCCTGCAGGTGACTCTGTGCTTGAAAATATTTGATATCTGCTCTGATGAATGATGCTGACTCTGCTCTGTTAGCTCACTTTCTCTGGCCATCAAAGCTACAACACCGCTGCTATTAAAAACACACGGAGGATCGTTTTGTCCCTCCAGACTTCTGTAGGCCAGAAGAATGATTACTGCACGTCCCTTAAGAGGTCAGGAGGAAAGAAGCAATGTTTTCTATATCAGTACTTTCCCTCCAGTTGTTGTCTGGGGGGGGTCCTTTGATCACTCCTGCTTCACGTCAGTTGTGGTACCTCAGCGCTGAAGCTGGTCACTGAATCCTCCCACTCGCTTCTGGAAACAGCTCCCACGCAACCCACCATCAGACCCACAGCTCCTGCTCAGTTCAGACACGCATTTCTTAACCATCAACTTCTGATATCAGCTTTTATAGACATATAAAACAGCTCTGCTTCCCCTGGCATCCATATGCTGCACTGCCAGATTACACAGATGCCCTTTTTTAAAGTTCTAATTTGCAAAGTCTCATTAAATTGTTAATTAACTGCAAACTGAGAATTAAATCACTTAGCTGTCTTAAGCAATGCTGTGCTGCTATGCAAACTGTTTTCTAGGACTTTGACAAGTCATTTTAAGTCTAGGTTTACCCTAGGTAGTTCCTGGTTGCAAATCTGTGAATCCTTGACCTAAAATTCACTTTTTAGTTACAGGGAACTAAACACCCAAATGGACTTTCAGAGGAATCTTTGTGCTTAACTTCTATCATATACCTTAAATATTGAAGGGAAACAGAAGCCAGGAGAGAAAACAGAAGCCGGAGAAAGGCAGCAGTTTGCCCAAGGTGAAGCAGAAGGTGGGACCCAGGGCAGAGCTGCACCATCTCAGCTCCAGCCACGTGCACAAGGTCGAGAGCTGCCTCCCTCCCTTGTATTTTCTAACAGCGATTTACCGTGGCTTTGCAAGCTGGCTGGTTGCTGCTTCTGCAGAGTGAGGATGTTTGAAAAGGAGAATACAGGATTGTGTGTTTTTCTCACTAGGAACTAGAAGAATAGAATTTGTGCTTGGATTTGTATTTATTCATGCCAGTTTTTCCAGGACGATGTGATATATTAAATGCAAGTGTTTATTCTAATGCACTTTCATAGTTCCACTTAGACCAGGAAGATAAAGAGTGTTTAACAGATCTGTTAGCTGGCTATGGCTATTATTTTCCTCTAAACGTTACCGCAGTGAATTATAATGTTCATTTAAATACCAGCAGCTTCCCATGTAAGACAGGCTGGCATCCTGGCTTCACTGACCTCCTGTTCACACAAAAATCAATCGGTGTATATAGGCCCTGCTATATTTGCACTTAACCTAGATATAGCTATGCTGCTGGAAGAGAAGTGTGACACAGCTTAAAATGTTTTTGTCCAGTGCTATGCCAAGCTATATCAGCAAGCATATACACATAGCCTCTTGACGTTTTCGTTGGCATGGTTATAGCTGTTCCAGCAAAGAAATGGTACAAAAATCACACACAAGCACAAAGTTACCAAAGCCAGGATTTGTAACCTGGGCCAGGTTTGATTGACTTTAAAATGTGTTAGTTAACGACAGACAAGCTAGCACATCTTCTAAATGTTTCATTTTCCTTTAGAGAATAAGCAATCAAAAATCTCAGTGTTGGATATATTCACACTTCTTGTGCTTCATTAGCTGCCCTGTGCATGGACCCTGTGAGGTTTACCATATATCACAGTAACAGTAATGCAGGATGGCTTATTCTTAGAAACATGAGTTTGTGTGAGCAGAGACTTTTTATTTCTTGGGCTTTATTCAGTTTAAACATTCAAGTTCATGCGGGTTTTTTCTGCATTTTTATGTCCTGAAGAAAAAGAAGGTAACATCTGTGAAAACCGCATTCTTTTGCTGACCTTGTCTTCATCCCAAGTTAAGGAGCTTTTTGGCTGATTGGCCACCATATTTCCACGTTTAGATCAGACACATCAAATTAGGGCAGACACATAGCCCAGATCAAAACTGTCTCCAGGTAGAATGATCTGTTTTCAGGTTGTAAAATTTCAAAAGTCAAAATGGATTCGTCTCTGAGTACTCCTTGGATACCATTTTGTGGCAGCTTTATAAAAGTATGATTCAGAGCATGTAATTAATCCCTAAAGCATTTAATTCTTTGGCAAGTTTTGCAACAAATGGGACTTCACAATAACGGTGAAATCATTTTATTTCCAAAATGGCAGAAGGAGTTCCGCTGTAACATTTCTGCTGGGGTTATAGGAACATGTTTATTTCTGTGCTTAGGAAAAAAAATCCAGCAAAGATGTATGTATTCCACTTTAAAGCAAGGAAACAGTTGAGAGGTCCAAAAATATCTGTCTGTATATATAAAGTTTATTATGTACCTCTGTAGTTAAGTTTCTTCATGATTTGCTAAACAGGGAGAAGAGCTGCAAGATCTATTACCTTAATGATTACTTAATGGAGAAGACTACTGAAGTTCTGGGACAGTGTTCACAGAATTATCTACACTGCTTGAAGGTAACTATCCATATTACTTTCAAAGTCTGATTCACTGAATGTAAAAATGTCAGTGCAGGCATCAGGATAAAGATTAATTTAAGTGATTTTTCTGTCCAGGGCCAGTAGCAGATGCTTAGAAATGAGCACCATCTTACAGTTTCATAATACAGCTTGAGCCAAGATAACAGCTCAAGAGGGAAAGGTCCTGCTCGCTCTTTCAGCTTCTGTGCCCCCAGCTCCTGGATTCATAAACCCCAGTTTGCCTGTGCATTTCTGGTGCTCATCCAGACACACACAAAGCCAATTCATTGAAATGGCAGAAAACTCACTTAAATGATAAAAAGAAGTGATTTTGTCTTTGGTGAGTTGAGCTGGCTTGCCTTATGATCGGTCAGGTCGCAGAGGCAGACGGAGGGGTCATGCACTTGGGATCAGTGGATGTGGGAGGAAAGAGCACAGAAGGATGGATGAGGAGGAGGAATGAAAGAAAGAAGTAAGAAGGGGGTTGGGGGGGAGTGAGGCCTCCCAGTTGTGTCAGCAGTGAGACATTTATTTGGTTAAAACATCAGTTTTTGCCTGTTTGACACCTACTGGAAAATCCAGCTGAGAGAAGCATTTACAGTGGGTGGAAGGACTCTTCCCTGAATGGAAATAACTAATTCACAACTTATCAGCAAGTTTGTACAGTGTTGTGGGGTTTGATACTTTTTTTTTTCTACATGTGCATTAATTTACACTCATTTTCCTGGCCATTTTATTGCTCAGTCATTCAACACAATGCAGTCCTTCTGCAGCAATTCACTGTAAGCCAGAGCTGTAGGCTGCACTAGATCTCAGTATCCAGAAATTGTTGTATCACCTGAAAACTTTGTCATGTAACTTTTTAGCCTTTTTCATGTTATTTATTTATATGTTAAAGGATACAGATCCCAGCACTGAACCTAGGAGGATCATGACAACTACCTTTCCACTGTGAAAACCAACTGTATATATTCAGTGCTCTCCTTCCTGCCTTTTAAAGCAATTATCAGTCCTTGAGTGAACCTTTCCTTCCAAACTGAAAGGGCTGAAGGGCTTTCTATAAGGAGCGCTGTTGCCACCATTTTTGGAAGGTGACAAACTGATCACTTGAGCATTGATTCTGTCTGTATGATGGATGACTTCCCTGAACAAACCTCATGTTGATACATATATCATATTTACTATTCATTCTCTTCTTTGGTTGGGATTTTTTGCTGTGATTTTCACCAGAGGCAAGGAGCCTTTGTTAAAGATTGGTGCCAGACTGCTACCTTTCCTTCTTCTAGCACGTCGTCCGTGCTGAGCTATAGATCACACGTCATGGCAGTTCCATAGCTGAAGTGCTTTAAACTCTTGAATAAGTATCATCTGATCTGGGTAGTTTTTCACTGTTCGGTTTCTCAATTTGTTCCAAGTCATCCAGTATTGATTTGGTAAGTTGAGGCAGTTGCTTCTCATGAAGAATGTCTCTGTTGTAGGAAATTCATGGACACTTTTATGGCCATTAGATGCTTCTGAAAGTCTCTGAGGTTCTTTTGTAGCTTAGCAATATGACCAGTCAGAAACATTGAATAACCACTGTGGTAGGCAAAAAAACCCACTGTGAATGCAGAGGATTTTTTTGTAGGTAGCAGATAATTGTGTGTGCATGTGTGTTTGTGTGTGTGTGAATGTCTGAACATCACAGCTGAAGGAGGATCTTGGAAATGGGGGAGATCAACAGAAGCAAGTCCTAGGGGATGCCCAGGAACCTTGGCTGGTAAGACTGTGGACTGACAGCTGCAAGTAGCTGTGCAGCAGGAACCAGCCTGACTTGCAGCCTGACCTTCCCAAGCCAGGAGGGATCTCCCGTCTGGGGAGGGAAGTCAAGACTTGGGGAAGATAGTGCTGGTAGGAGAGTACGAGCATCTGAAATAATCAGTTGGTTCTTAAATAGAATCCAGTATCCAGATCCACTATGGGTTGTTGTTTGCTCTGTCTCACCCATGACAGGCATGAGTCAGGCCCCCTATGTATTTTCTTTTTTTTTTTCATTTATTCTATAAAAATAAGTTGAGGCTTCTTTTTGTCCTTCATGTTCTGAGTCTTGAAATGCACTTTGATCATATTTTCAACTGTTGCTTCTCAATTAATAATATAAGAAATCCACTATTATTTTAGGCAAAGGTTGTATGTTCCCCTATTTATCTGATTCCCATAACTGGAGAATAAATTAAAAGCCTCATTTTTATTCATCTTGCCATAAAAGTTGAAGAACTGTCAATACTGGACAAAGAATATAGCTATAAATGCGATCAGATCTGGCACTATTATTGTTTAAGCTGAAAGTGATTTCCTGCGGTAAGGCTACATTTAACTGATCTTCATTTTAAATTTATTATGTTTTATTCTGTGCAGTTAACTCTCAACTTGTAAGCCAAACTTATGTTTATTCTACTGCAAATCTAATCTTTAAAAAAATAGTACTGCTTTTTCCTGACCTGAAATATCTAACACAATATAGATAGAAGTTGAACATTGTGACCTGGTTTTTTATTAAGATTTCACTTTGTGGAATGGTTATAAGAGAGAGTTTATTATTCAAGTATTGCTCATTAGATTACCTACTTTTTTTTTTTTTTAAAGTGTCTCTGAAATTTGGACCCTAAATTCTTATTTAGGTACACAACGAAGCTACATGACATAGAAAAGTGATGAACATTTACCAGCATCTGTTGCCTTTTTTCTGTAACTCAAAGCCCTTTTCTTGTACTTTAACAGACAGTCTCTTGTTTTACTCAGTCGTGAAAACAGGACAGGAACTATTTCGTTACTACCTCTAGCCTAAGTCAGGTGCTGTCAGTGGTCAGCTACCCAGCTATTCAGCATGCCAGTTAAGGTAGGACACCTTCCCTAGGCAGCTGGCTTCAGGGCAGGGAGGCTTGTATCCCAGAAGCCTTCACGTTGAACAGCAGTTCCTGAAGCTGATAGGCACCCAATTTGCTTCTTAGATTAATGGTGGGTACCCAGCATCATAGACAGCCTCAGAGCACCACTTACTTTGTTCTGAGAAAGCTGAACTGGAATGTCACTTTGATTTGTTAGTTAATTAGCAGCATTTTGCTTCTTTTTGCTTGGAACATTTTTGGGGTTTGGTTCATACTGACTTAAACTACTTACTCTCTCTTTTATCTCTTTAGTTTTCTTCCAGTCAGGAACATAATGAATAGCATCCAACGTCATTGTAACAGTATTACAGATATCTCCAAACCTGATGCCAAGTCATGTATTAAGATCTCATTGTGGAAACCAGAATTTAATAGGTATAGCACGCTTCATTTTTATGGATTGCGATGTAATAAGAATCAATATCTGAGAGTTAAATCTAGGCAAGTTCAGGATAGTGATAACATACTGATTTTAATGGTGATAATGACTGGTCATTGCAATAAGTTATATGTTGATTGGAGTGGATACGCTGTAAACTAGGAATATTTCTGTAAACTAGAAATCAAGTCTGCAGAGATTTTTGGAAGGATGTACTTGCTTCAGCCTCAATGGAAACTGTTACAGGAGAGAGTGATGGTAGGAATCAGATTATATCACCACAGTTTTCTCTTTTGGTCTTAAGACTATGAATTTTATTTCTTGGAATGGAAATGTTTTCTTTCTGAATTATTTACCAGTTTACACTTTTTATCATCTTTCTTCACATCTTCACTAGCATAGTAAAAGAATAAGTAAAAAAAAGTTTGGGGCTTTTATTTCTGGAGAGCAGAAAAAATCCATGACTTTCAAGTAACAGTCAGCCTCCCCTCTGTTTTCATCCCCTTTTAGTCACCGATGAGAACAGATATATCCCTCTCCCTAAGCATGTGCTGAGCTCAGATATTCCACATCTCATACCTGTCTCTGGAGGGAACTGTCGTATGTCTATGTGCATGGTGGAAAGGACTGGATTTTTATTCTATTGGGTATTTTTTCTCTCTATCAGGATTGGTAGAAAGAGTAGCAAAACAAATATAAAATTAGTGTGAACCTTAAGGTGGAAATAACCTCATCCAGCAGACTGAATATCTTTCCTATAACAGTTTTCTTCCCCTTCAAGTCTTTTTCAGTTGTGGGCAGGGATGTTGAAGACCAGCTAACAGCTCTAAGGACCTTCAACATGCTCAGACCCCTGTGTCATTACTTTGAACCTATGGCTATTTCAGTGATTCACTAAAGGAAGTGCTAGTTTCAGTTCAGTTCCTAGTAAAATCACATACCCACCTCACACTGCCAGCTATCACAACCGGTTAACACTCTTACCTTTGATCTCTCCAAACCCACTCAACTCTTGCTGTTCCATGCAAAGCTTTGCTTTCATACTGAAAAGTCATCTTTATAAGGGTTTACTTAAATGGCCAGGATACTGCTTCTGTACTTGTTCTGCGGGTGTTTTTGATACGATTAAATGTTTCCTTTTCCACTAATTTTATGTCTGCAGTGATCAGCTCCTTGCCTTCCAGGGGTAAGGCAGCCGCTGGAAGGCAGCACGCAGCATGGCAAATTGCAGTAGCTTGATCCTAGCTCAAGCAAAGTTCCTACTAAGATTCTCCAAAGAATTGTGGCTTTCACTGGTCAGTGTGATTTGATTGACTCTAATTAAGGTTACATCCCTAAAACATTATTGTTTCAACCAAGTTTTCCTGATCAGAATGCAATAATTAATCAATAGTTTCAGTGTTAAAGAGTGTGCTGCCTCCCTTACCCTTTTGGCCCAGGAGACTAATCAGAAGATGTGTCACACTATGCTTCCAGTGGCAATGAGTGTTTTTTCACATGCTGAATAAAAAATGAGGAAGTGTGCATGCATGCACATTTTCATGCAGATGGGTCTCTAACCAGCTGTTTTCTCTGTTCCCTTCGTGTGGCTTTTTGCAGCAAATGTGTTATTCTGAAGATTAAGATTTTGATGAGGGAAAGTGGAAAGTCCCTAAATCATTGTTTTCCTGCAGCCTGCATGGCTGAGCGGGGAGCATGAGATGTTCCTACTCGACAACTTAGTGTAAAGGAGTAGAACCAACCAATGTATTTTCCACTAGCAGCTGAAAACCTCTAGTTTCTCTCCCTTTCCTGCCTTCCTTGTCTATGCTTCTGATTACAGGGGTCACTGCAAACCAGTTCCAACTGGTTGTGCTGTTAATTACTTTATTTGCCATTCCAGATCCCAACAGATAACATTTTCCCTTGTTTTCCCGTCTCTTCTTTATGTTTCTCCTTGTCCCTGCAGTGGGAAACAACAACTTTCCCAATGCAAGAGGTGAATGCTTAAAATAAATTATTTAATTGCAAGGGGAGGTTTGAAGGGAAACAAAGTGCAGTGCGCTCAGACATGCTTTGGTACTTCTTTTTGAGTAACAGCCTAAAGGCAGGCATTTCTTCTCCTATTGCCTCTACAAAGTATCATAGTCAGAGGGTGGGATCATGGTGTCCCCTGGAATTGTCTGGTTTATGTTGATTACTGTCTTCCATCTCCTAAAAAGCCAAATTTTATAGGGTTATACAGTTATAAAGTCAAATATTATAGGCTTGTTATAGGGACAAGTTATGAGTTATAGAAAGTGTATGGTATAAAAGCAGATATAAAACAAGACTATGACTTTAAATGTCAGAGAACTCACTAAACATGCCTTCATTCTGTGGTTACCCCAAGCACCACCTTAATTTTCTCCCCAGTTCTACTATCTACATAGAAAAATCTTGTACCAATGAGCCAATACATTCTCCCCAGTAAGGCAGAGGGACAGGGGATGGCTACCCTCTGGGCTCCAGGTGGAAGCTATCTAGAAATCAGTTAGGAAGCAACAAGGACATAATCCTCCAGTGACCTTCCTACAAGTCCCCCAGAAAGAAACACAGCTTTTCACCCAATTAATAAGCACTATATCTGTGTCTGGGGTTGTAGGAGCTGCTTTCAGAAGCACAAAGGCTGGCCACTCAGGTAGGGTTTTGCAATGAGTATGTTTCTGGCCCGTGTTCTACTACTGAGGGTGCTGGGTATCTGTGCTAACACTGGCTGTAGATTCAGGCTTAAGATACCAGTGCCTTTCTAAAGCTTCACTTCTCTAGAAGCTTATAACTTAATTTTTTTATTTAGACAATAGTTGAGACATTTTGCAAAGAAAACCTTAAAAATACCTCCCCACACACACTTATCAGTAAATAACTGAAACTAATAACTCAAGAGTGGCAGTCACCCTCTTCTGGTACTCTGTAAGGCAAATTCCTTCCCAAACAAGAAAAAAGGACCACTGAGGAACCCAGCAGAGCCTCCTGGTATCTTCACACCCTGCTGAAGTAAAGTTAAAATTTTCCACAAGTGATAAAAGGGCAATGAAATTATGTTTCCTGAGAATGAGTGGGATTTCTTAACAAGGCTGTTTAAAATTAACTTTAATTGCACTAAGATGGTGATAAAGCTTCTGGCAAAATGTATTGCTAAAAAATGTTTCTAAAAGTATAGAAAAACATAGGAATAATTTGTCTGGTTGTTGTGGTGTGCCCATTACCAGTAGCTTTTAATAATATATTAGAGTTAGATAAACATCTGTCAATGTTGCAGTAGTACAGTAGATCCTGCCTTGGGGCAGATGAATAAACTAGTTATTTAGACAGAGGTCCCTTACAGCTCTAATTTTCTATGATTGCACACCATGCCAAGGAAGAAGGCTGCTGTGCTTGTCACCCATGTGATGGATGGTCAAGGTACTTGGTGATGTTCTATATGCCTGAGGCCTTGTTATGTGCCCACATAAGACGTGGGACAGTGCGGAGGTGAATACTGTCTCTGCCTTGCTAGGTGTAGTGCCTGAAACTACTTTTACACTGACAAAGGCAGTATAATCCTGTGTATTGCGTTTGCATGGCAAGGTTTTGGTAGCGGGGTTGTTGCAGGGGTGGCTTTTCTGAGAACCTGCTAGAAGCTTCCCCTGTGTTCGACAGAGCCAGCGCCAGCCAGCTCCAAGACAGACCCACCGCTGGGCAAGGCTGAGCCTGTCAGCGATGGTGGTAGCACCTTAAATAAAATTATTTAAGAATGGGGAAAAAAAGGGCACACAGCATTTGCATCCAGAGAGAGGAGTGAGAATATGTAAGAAATAGCTCTGCAGAGACCCAGGTCAGTGCAGGAGGAGAGGCAGGAGGTGCTCCAGGTACCAGAGCAGAGATTCCACTGCAGCCTGTGGTGAAGATCATGGTGAGGCAGGCTGTGCCCCTGCAG
>NW_010545408.1:13650-14026 GCF_000687285.1 Phaethon lepturus
ACTAATGGTGGAGCAGATCTCCATCTGCAGCCTGTGGAGGACCCCATGCCGGAGCAGGTGGATGCACCCAAAGGAGGCTGTGACCCCATGGAAAGCCTGTGCTGGAGCAAGCTCCTGGCAGGACCTGTGGACCTGTGGAGAGAGGAGCCCATGCTGGAGCAGGTTTGCTGGCAGGACTTGTGACTCTGCAGGGGACCCTGGAGGTCTGTTCCTGCTGGACTGCAGCCTGTGGAAGGTACCCAAGCTGAAGCAGTTCATGAAGAACTGCAGCCTGTGGGAAGGACTCGTATTGGAGAAGTTCATGAAAGACTGTCTCCTGTGGGAGGGACCTCAGGATGGAGCAGATGGCCTGCATCCAAAGCAGTGTGGCCAGCAG
>NW_010545409.1:0-7874 GCF_000687285.1 Phaethon lepturus
AGCGGGGGAAGGCTGCTGGGACAGAAGTCAGGACTTGCGTGCCTCAGTTCCTCGTGTCTGTAGCAGGACCTGTATTCGTTCTCATCCTCGGTGCTTACACTGAACCACCCTTAAAAAGCACTTGCTCATATACGGACACTTTTTTTTCATAGGAGATAACATCTTACTGGCTTTGCCTACAAATTTCTCCTTAGATTTTAGACAGAATAATTTGCAAGATATAACCCTGATTGACTATGAGAACATTGAATTAATTTTTACATTCCTACCTGCTGAAAATACTCTGTAAGTACGGAATAGTCTGAGGTTATTAGTACCCGGTTTAGGTTTTATTGTGATCGAGTTTACAAGAACTATGTTTATGGGCAATATGCCAGTGTTAGTTCTGAGGGCAGGTAATTGAAAGTTGTTTCTTTTGAATGGAGCCTCAGAAAGTTGTAAAGCTGCTGGTTTTATTATTCAAAGTTGACACATAAGAAGTTAACCCTTAGTTTAATGCTCAATGCATTACAATTAATTTTCTCACTTTATTGAGCTGATTTTATTCTCTATACTTTTAAGCGTGCTTTTGATATAATGTAGGTTGTATTAAAGCTTAATAGCTGAATGATACTGTTCTCTCTTATGTGATGTTTTCCCTTACGCACCATTCACATTTGCTGAACAGTGCTAGCAATAGCTAATGAACAGTTCTCAGCCTAAATCGTGGAGTCAGCGATTTTTATGTTATTTATGTCTCTTTTGTACATGTCATTAAATTACTGATACACTGTGTAACTCAAGTGCTTTTGGGTTTTTTCAGTTAATTTTAAAATTTCTCTGAAATTAAATAAATTAATATACATACATTTAAATTCAAAGCAGATTACTGGAATTGATGTTCTTTACTGCCTGGGAAAAGGAGTCATGGATTATACTGGAAGATCCCTTTCTGGGAAAATCTTATAACAGAAACTGCTAATTCCAGTAGATTAATTTTCCAGTTGTTTTCCCAAGGCTGTTCTTATGGGAACTCCTTAATTAGTAGCATATTTTTAATCAATTTTTTTTTACCAGCAGTCAACCCTATTAATAATTTTTACTTGCTTTTATGAAAATTTTCTTGTTGCAGACCCTTTCATTACTACTACACAGTTCATCCTGCTCACTGGCAAAAGAAAGAATCAATTATGCTCCTCAAATGATTCTGGCCAACATATATGCATCCGTACAGTGAACAGCAACAGAGGAGTGTGGGGAAGACGAGAGGGAAGCCTTGGAATGTTCATGTCCTCGAACACCCCTGCGACGCTGTCAAGAGACCCGGTGAGCATGCCGCTGCCTTTCAGCCAGGAGCATCTCACGCGCCCTGCCTCTGTCTTCCAGAAATCTTTTGAAATAGTGTATTTCAGGCCCATTCTCTTAGTTGGCAATAAATTTCTCTTATCTGCAGCCAAAACAAACTTGAAGCGAGAGGAAAGCTGGTTCTCTTATTGTTCCTGTGGCAGTTGTGTGGGGAGAAGACTTTAAAATGACCAGCACAGGCTGTCTGGAGGTGAGTGAACACATGTCAATCTAAAAATGATTGTATCTACAGGAAAAGGCTGCCCACAAGCATTCTCTAATCTTGGGATAAATATAAAAAAATAAATTAAATTAATAATGTGGTTTACAAATCTTATTCAGTTGTATGGAATAATAAATGAGCGCCTCTAAATAATTGATTCTAGTTCTGTTTCTGGGTAGAAAGTGGTAGAAAAAAGGGATTTATTTCTAAATATTAAACAACTTTTAGACCAAGATAAGTAAAACATTCATTTTGATCTTCTGGATAAAAAGTACTTTTGGTAACACTTCAATGCTTATTTAAGTATTGAAGCAGCTCAATTTAATTCAGTGTAACCAATTATATTTACTAACTAAATGTAAAAATATTGCTCTGTGAGTAAAACGCAGTGCCTCCCATTACCAAATTCATTCAAATGCTGAGTGAAACTCTGGAGTGCTTTAAATGAGAAGATCAAAAATCAAAATGAAATAAAGCCTGAGGACAGGATGGAAAAGGCAAGATTTCCTGAGGGGAGGGGAGCTGACCTGTTTCCCCATTGCTCTTCTGACGTGGCCAAAGTAGCCCAACTTTCTGTCCCTCGGTTCAGCCACTTGAAAGTCATCAATCTCTACAAGATTTCAGAGGCTACCACAGAAAGGCAATTGCTGTTTGTAAAGCCTGGATAAAAAGTATTAGAATTATGTCAAAACCACTCACTTCTTCTAGTCATCCAAAGCGCAATGATTATTGCACAGCTGATTTTCTGTTTGGTAATAAAAAAAATGTTTTTCATCAATAAAGTTGCAAAAGTGTCTTCAACTGAATAGGAATTTGGGGGAGTTACCTACTCTGGTTTTCTTTTATCTGTGCAGGTTTCTATTTTGGAGTTTGGCTTTATACCCTTTTTTATATTGTTGGGTAGTACTTTATGTGTGCAGATTTATTGGATTTGGTGAGATCATCCGTCAGAATAAGTAGCAGACGGTGTCAATACATATTCTGAATTTTTGTTTTATTTCATTGCTAATGTATTGTGTCATTGCAAGACCTCCAGAAGAAATTTAAAGACTGTTTCGTGAAAGACTACGTTACTTTCACACTATGTTACTCTACAGTTTGAAACCTGGAATCGCCATATTTGTTTTAAAAAACACCCACCCTTTTGAACTAAATGACCAGAAAACCTCACAACCAATATAAAGAAATAAAAGCTCACAAAATATCATGAGACCATCTCAGTGCAGGATTTTTGAAAGTGAAATGGAAAATAAAATAAACAAAAAGCTTAACTGACATTCAAGATCCAATATAATTCATGTTTATTTTCACTGTGTACAGAAGGTGGAGCCAAATTCATAAGGATCTGTGAACTCATGCTTCATCCTTTGAATGGTTTTCTTGTGTCTTTATAGAGGGGCAGCTAGCTCAGAGAGGATATTGATTGGAATCAATTGCAATGTTGGGATAAACCCTTTTAAGACCAACTTTTCTGGTGTTTAGGCTGTAAATGAGGTTTAGAAGTTCCTTGGCACAGCTGAAGAGAATCTGAGCCCCCATGTATTACCCTTCTCCCTTTCTGTCCATCAGCAAGCCAGGAGCAAATTCGTATTTCTAAATGTAGCATGGGAAAGTGAGCAAACCGAGTATCACCATGAAGAGGTTGTGTTGAGATCTTAGGGGTACGAAGTGGCAGGCACCAGCCAGCACAGAGAACGGAACGGAGACAATGACCCCAAACTTTGAACACTGTATGTTCCTTCTTGGCGATCCTCATACGTTTTAAAAAGAAACAGCCATTTAGCTGCTTTCGCTGCTAGCTGATATTTCAAGAAGCAACTAGGGAATAGGACAGAGTAATTTTGGGCTTAAAGGATGAAGCCTGGCGTTAAGAAATTTTGTTCCTAATCCTGGTTGTGCCATGAGCTGTCTATGACTCAGAAAAGCTGCTGATATTCTCCATGACAAACTTCCCATCTCCGTAAAAGAGGTTAATATGATGTAACTTGTTCTTAGTATTTATAAAACACTGTGAGATTCTAGACACATGACTCTGCAACAGTGCAAAATATTTCCAGAGAATAGTGACCATTTGCTGGGCTGGGCTCTGATCTGACGGCATCTGTCACTGAGAACTTCTCCACACTTTCATCTGAGGTTCTTCAGTCTTGATGTGTTTCCAGCAGGGTCTCTTTTTAAATCACAGGGTTTTTTTTCTTTTGCAGGCAGATCAGTAAGAGCAGAATCTATCTAACGCTGACTAAGCCTCCTTTTCCCCTGGGGAATATCTAACCTTAATAGCCCCGTAGCAAATGGATCTGAGACCAGTTTCAACAAGGAACGGCAAGTGCATTCACCATGAGACAGTCTTGTGATTATCCTACTTTTTATTATTACTATCCTTTCGATTATCAGAAAATATTCTCTTATATGCTATGTGCTGTGCCACCCAAGTGGGAACAGCTACCGCCTTGAGGGATGGCAGTTGCCTTTAATTGCCTTTGCTTTGAACATGCGATGACCCTTTGAAACTCGGGGAGGGGGGGAGGCTGTGTTTTGCAGACCCACCGGTACTGGGTGCAGCAGCTTCCAGTGGGCTCCAGCCCAGTCACCCCAGCTGAGAGAACGTGCAAGCGCTGTGGCCAGCAACTTCAAAGCTGTGTTATATTTCTACATGATGTAAATTCCTTAAACACGCGAAAACCACTGGCTGCTTTAAAAAAAAATCATTAGTCTGCACATTTAAGTGCTTAGGTAATCAAGAAACACCGCATTATTGTTCCTTGGACGTTCTGAGAAGCTTTACCTCAACAGGGCATGAAACAGGGCCACGCATTATTCACAAGTCTGTCTTTAAAGCTAAATGTGTGCGAAGGGGTATCGGTGCAAACGTGCCGAAGCTTACGTGCCATCCAGGGACGTGGGTGACTGCACAGCTGCCTTGAAAGGCACCCAAGAAAGTCTGTATTGCATGTGTATATTCATCTCAGTTTGCTGTATATTCAGCTCAGCTTACTCGGTGCATGGCCTCCTCTCCCAAATTGCGCAGGACGAGGACAGGGCTGTGCATGGGAGTACTGGGAAGTGAATTTTGCAAACAAATTGAAAACAAGTGAAGACCTGCTATCTGTCTTAAGAACTCCATAAATCACAGACATGCTTAACTGGGAGCAGACCATGAACCCCACTGGTATCAACGGGAAATTTTGTAATGGTCAAAGGACAGGAGAGCCTTCCAAACGAAACATTCACTAGGGCTTTCCTGGTGCATCAGGTTACTAAAATATTTTTGAGGGAGTATTTGGAGGCGATAGAAGGAAAAAGTTTCTGTATAGAATTCTGTACTTGTGTTCAGGCAATAAATAGAAAGAAAACAGTGGACTGAGTTCTGTATAAACCATGAATCTGTGTCAAAGGCTGGAAATACTAAATAATCCAATTTATGGCTCCCTTTGGTAAGTCTGTGTAGAAAAGTAGCAGTGGTGCTATGGTCTCTGAACTATTTCACTGATTCAGCCAAGGATTCAGCAGAGAGTGGACAGAAGTCCTGGGGAAATCACCCCGAGATTCAGTCCCAGAGGTTCACTTCACAGAGCCCGGGCTCCAGCACTGCGTCTGGGTTGCAGTGCGAACGTGCCCTTACGGATTGTGCTGTAGCCTGCCAAACCAAAGACAAACAGGTTCTGGAGTCCCAACATTGCCACGCCGAAAGATTGCTTCACAAGACAGCGCTGTTTGCTCCAAAAGGCAAAATGTCAATGGATGGCAATATAAGTACCAGAGAGCTTCTGGGCCCCAAAATCTTCATTTCTGTCATGTAAAATGAGTCTGTGTTGAACATTACAAGGCTTCAAATTTAAGTGTGATCTTCATACCCATCTCTTAGTCCATAATTATGAACAGACTTACAAATATCTCAGGTCTGACACCCCTGTGCTTTCCTGTTCAACAGAGCTTCAGCTGAAGAGGGGTTGTGTGTGAAGACATTTGTTCAATCTGAAAACCTTATTTTGCTTTCAGTGCAAATGAGTGTGAGACTTTCTGGTAACCTTGTGAAATGGTAGATCATTGCACCATCTGAAGCTGAATATATTCTGGTAATAGGCGGAGAAACATGATCATGGAGACATATTTCCAAACTCTAGGAGACATTTCCAAGGCCTTTTTTTCAGGACTGATAATAATTCTTCCTAATTCTACACAGTATCAACTGTGGAGACTTGTAATACTTTACCTTTTCATGTGGATAATGCAATAGCAAAGCCAAGTGTTATGCTTATTATTGCTGCAAAATTATTCTTCCCTTGTTACTAACATATAAATCTTTGGTTTCCAAAGTGGATTTTAAGAGTGTTAGGCTTCTCACAAATACTGTTTGTTTATTTAAGTTGAGAAATACTTCTCAGTCCTTCTTTTAAAAACAGAATGTTTAAAAAATTGCAAAGCCTATGCAGGAAGACACATGGAAAAATGCAAGATCAGGCAAGCTGGACCCTGTGATCCTGCCGACTTTGGCAGGGAATGATAGCATTGTATTCTAGTATCGTAGAAGTGAAGGTTTTTTCCTGGCACAATTCTGCTTTCCTAAGGGGCAGCTTATACGACCAACATATACGACACCCCAAATCTCCTCGTTGTCTCGGCATCAGCACGCATGTAGCCATGTTGGTGGTGTTTTGTACTTTGCTCCACAGGAGCCAGTGTTTTTTGGGGCAGTAGCAGGAGCATTATGTGTACTCTGCTCACAGTCTGTACCATAGTCATGAAGGCAGTGAAACGCTATGTTTTGTGTATTACATTTTTTTCATTCTCAAGAAGAAGGGCCCACAGCCTGTTAAGAAAAAAGCTCCATTTCTCCCTTAACTGTGAAGAGAAAAAGCAACCTTAAAACAACAGTCAGAGAACATGAAGAAAGGGCTTCTTTCTGCCATATGGCTTGGACAACTGTAAAAACTAAAAAAGCTGTTGAAACTAACAGCCAATATCAAAGGAAAGGGGGCAAACTAGGGAAACCAGCCGTCTCGTCTGTAGCCAGAGGAAAGAGAATGGAAGGAAGGTGTACAGTTGTAGTGTACTAGCTCTTTTTCTCAAACAGGAGGCAGTGTGGTCTGCTACAAACAGCTCCAGAGCAAGAGCCAGGACGGTGTGTTTTGTTTCCCAGCTTCAAAGCTCCCTGCTGAGTATCTGTCTACAAAGGTCTTGTCTTAGTTCTCTTCTCCAGAGAATTCTGAGTGAAAAGCAGTACGTAAGGGCTGTGAAAATAAGCAGTAATATCTAGGTTGTGTTGTAGAGTGTAGCATTTAATATTTCAAGATGAAACTGTAAAGAGGACCTTTATTTGTGAACCTCTCAATGGCCATAACTGGACTTCTCCCCTCCTTTATAGCCTTTAAAGAGCAAAAAATGCTCATCCACGCTACTGAGCCCAGAAATAGAACATGAGAATGACATGAATTGAAACCCAAATGAGTCTGGTACAACTCAAAATGTGAAACTTCGTTGAGAACTATTGAACTACCAACACTTCTAGAGAAGCTCTTAAACAGTCCCACAGAGGAGCTAATATCCCATGACACGAACAAGTACAAGACCAATTCCTACTGCAGTTTGGACTTCATGTGCAAGGAGCTTAACACAGGCAGAAAAATAAATTAATCTCTGTTCTACAGAAGAGGCATTTTTCAAGGAGCATTTAACCAGACTGGTCAGGAGCAAAGCCAAACTAGTTCCGTTCTAATTGAATAGGTCAGTTTTGGAGCATGATTTTATGCTGTAAAATGTGCTCAAAAATTATCAGGAGCATTTCTTCTCACTTGAAGACTGATTCTCTGTGCTATGCTTTATTTTCTGAAGTTTCCTGGAAAGAGTTTCCTGGAATGTGAGATCATTTCTTCATTTCTCCCATGGGACAGACACACGCGCGCACACACACACACAAAAAATAATAAAAAAAAGTGTGATGGGTATCTTCTGTAGAAACAAACACGCTGCTCCTGGTGTGTACTTTCATGTGTGCACGTAAAGGAAATAGACCTAAAGGAAACAAAGCTGTGTTCACAACAAAAAGTTGAGAGGGCTTGAGAGGGCTTCCTCTCCTAGGTGGTGGCAAGGAGGGAATGGACACAGCAGCTCTGCGGTCCAGCCCCAGCCTCCAGGAGGCTCACGCTGGTTACCCATTAATGCCTTTCATACACCTTTCCCTCTCCCTGTAGCGAAACTCCTGGTGCACACCAGAGAGCTAAGCTGTTCCATCTGTCCCGGGCAAGCTCAGGTCTGGGTAAAGTGCCACCCAGGTGCCCTCAGTGAGCGGGGGGGGAGGGGGGGGGGCCGGCTGCGGGCTGCCCCTCGA
>NW_010545409.1:7905-39505 GCF_000687285.1 Phaethon lepturus
GCTGCTGACTGCCCTTAGATTTGTTTTGTTACATCAGCAGGAGTGGACTTTTCATGCCTTCGCCCTCTCCTTTTCCTCGGGCTGGTTTTTGCTGTGCCTTCAGTTCTTTCCCTCCTCCCCCACCTTCCTCCTCTCCATTTGCAGCGCGCCCCTCCTCCTGGGCTGCCACCCCTCCTTTTCCCCTCCTCTTTCACAGTCAGAGGCTTGAAAACTTGTTAAAAGCTCTCCCAGTGTTCCAAGTTAGAAAAAACTTTTACGAGGTATCAGCACTTTTCTTTCATTAGTGGGGAAGGAAGGATGAAAAATACAAAACAGCAGTAGACTTTTAAAGTTTAAATAGACAGGTCTGAGTGCCTGAACGTGCTCTTCCATTTTACTTTAACCCTCCAAAGAAGTATTCTGATCCAGTTTCACTGCTGATCAGCAAGGGTAAGTTGAAAGTTTTACTTTTTCATCCTTTTGTGTATCACTTTTTCTGAAAACACTTTTTTTTCCCCACCCCTAAGAATTTTGTGTTACTGTGCTGATGGTTGAACTTGTTTGAAAATAAACATCTATAAAAGCGTAAGTTCTCTTAAAGTGCTAAGTTCAAACTTGTAGGAATTCTTTGCTTTCTTTGGTCATATTTCTATACATTTCTACAGCTATTACACTTCTACAACTTCTAACCTTGTACCACTGAGAGAGAAACTGCCATGAAGTTGTAACTGCAGGGCTGAGTTGCAGACTTGTTGCTAGTGTTTGGCTGAAATCGCTACTCTGTGTCCTTGCCTATGCCTAAACGAGCTCTTTTAAAGGGAAAAAAAAAAAAGAAATCGAGGTGCACTTCAGCCTCCTCTGTTGTACCGAAATTGCATCAGAAGTTAGTAACAGGGAGACCTTGTCCCGAGCGCGTCCCCTTTCTGCCCCACGCATTTTGCTTTCGTATGGAAATCCTGATTGATGCCTAATAGTTCGTGCGGGGCAAGGTTCTTAATTAGGTGCTTTGTTAAATGCTGCAGCTACTAAAGTGGTGACTTTCACGTGGTCTTCCTGATAAGTTTTCCTCCTTACTTTTAAAATAGAAGTGATAAAATCCAGACGTGGGTTATGGATTTTTAACCTGGTTTGTATATAGTTACTCTGTTTTAGCAACCTCGGTGAGGGATTTTAGAGAAGGAATGTGAGATATCATGATATGCCTTACCACGTTGGCAACGTCTGTGAAAGTCTTGGGTGGATATAAACGAAAGTTATCTAGGAAGAACTGTGCAAGAATATCCACAATATGTGTCATAACCCCAATATGACACATTCCCTTTATATTACCTTGAAGGCTTAAATACCAAAGTGCAGAGGGGAAAAAATGCTTGAGCAGCATCTCTTGGAGAACTAAAAAGCTTTTTACATTGCAATGCTTGGAGTGATTCCTTATAGCGATTGTTGCCTGCTGCTTGCCAGTAGTTAAAGAGCAACACGAGGAGGCAGGGAAAACAGCCTTCAGCTGAAGACGAAGCACAGTCTATCTTATCGAGTAACACGTTCTCCTCTTAAACAAGAATATTGTGTGCTTACGTGTGTCCTCACACTTTGCCTTGAGATAACCAGTGAGCCTCGTGAAGTGGCATATTTCATCTGAGAAATTCCTTTTGATTTTGCATGTGAGATTTATGATGAAAAACCCTGGTAACAGGGACAAAAAATGGGCGACGAACACCTCGTGCCTGACTTCTGTGTGTGCGTGTGTGCACATAGGGAGCAAGTCGGAGGACTTGCGTGAAGCTTTCATCCTGCCATTTTTAACATCTGGACAGCACACTACACTGCAGAATTTAAGCCTCTAGTCCTTGGGATGTTTACTGAAGTGTTTCCTTCAAAAACTTCAAAGCCAAACACTGGCACTGACCCATGATACCTAACAAGCATACAAATGGGAGAGGGGTGAGCAGCAGGCTGAGTTCAGAAGAGGGAAGAGAGGGACACAAGGGATTTGATTTGCGACATAAATCTTATACACTCAGCAGCACAAGCCGATTCAACACTGTAAGGTTATCTCAGCTCTCATATTATGCAAGCCTAAAAGATTAATTTTATTTGTCTCTGAACTGAACATCGGTTTAGGCCAAGGATTCCTGTGGGCATGAGGAAGGTTAGATGACATTGAGCAATCTCTGTTTCATCAGATACATTGCACTCTTTCCCCCAGTCTCTGGTTATATCTCCTCCCCATGTTACCCACTGAATTTATCTCGCGTGGAGGCACCTGGTCTGTTGTTCAAGCCACACGTACGTTTTAGAAATACCAGATTTCAAAATCCGCAGGCAGGAGCATCAAGAGGGCCCGAGGCCCCTCGGGGAATTCAGCATTCCTTCTCCTAATTCCAAAGTGAGTCAGGAGAGGGATGAATCTGGGCAGTAACGCAGAGGGTAGACCTGACTTGTACAACTAGAAAATGCCTAAGAAAGTGCTTACGGTTCTTTGGGTCCTTTGGCAACTATGCTTTAGAGTTAGGTGGAGAGGCTACAACACAGGAGAGGCAAAGGCTATGGGGTAGATCCACTAGTGGCTGGCCACCAGCAATACTAGCAGACAACGAAAAAAAGCAAACAGTTGTGACACTTAAAATTCTAGTTACTGCAACCATTTACTGCATAATCTTTGTGGATGAAATGAACTGGAGCTCATCTGCAGAGCCACAGATGAACTACACCTTCCCAGGGGAATGTGTGGAAGACATCTGATGATTTTTGTAAGATTTTGGAAAACTAGCCTTCCCTATTCCAACCCAGCCAAAACCCATCAGTTGTACACGCCAGCTGCTTTCTCTGCGATGCTGGTTGCTTTTTGGAAATACTGGAGTTGATTGATGTTCAAGGTCTAGAATCTTGTCTTTTGTTGGCTATTTATGTGTGCGTGAGCACACAGAAGGTAGGAGAGGTAGGAAAACCAAAACTTTGGCCCGCTTCCCAACTGCTTCAGCTGCAAAATCCCATTTTGAGTCCCACTCTACCTCTTCCATCCACTGGCATGTGACCTTCTAAAACTCTAGTCAGACCTGGGCATGTTACCACAGCACTGAGTTTGCATTATTCTTCCTGGAAAATATGAACCAGATGACATGATGAATGTCATCCATAAAAAATAGTTCTAGAATTTCTTAATTGTGGCTTTCAAATCAAATTTCTTATATATGTGGTCATCCAAAATTCATGCAGATGAATGCTGTCATATCTCCTGCTGCTCTATGGCTTTTTTTCCTATCTTTACCCACACACAGTAGGACCTGGAAGAAATCCATCTTTTAAAGAGTTTACTAGGCCGGCATTAATCTGTCTTGGAAAAAAGTTATAATCCTGTAAAGCAATAATCAGTAAGAACTCATGAAACACACATACTCCTGATCAGCCATATCGTTAAATTCCTAAAGTACTGAAATTGTACAAATCAATCAGGTCGACCTGTGTCATTCAGTGGACTCATTTAAGGTGTTTGGAAGTGTTAAAAGAAGCTTAAGTCCAGAATGCTGAAGAGCTATTTTAAAAAGTTCTCTTCCATCCATTTCAAATTATTTACAAAGCTAGAATACTTAAATATCTGTTTGATACAAAACCTCTTTTTATACCTAGTATAAATTGATAGATATTGTAATCAGTTAAGAAAAATGGTCTTTCAGTGTCCTAAAAGTAAACAAGTTAGATCCGATGAATGAATTTTCTCTACAACAAAACAAAGTACTGTGTTTCATAAAGCAACAGAATCCACCTAAGCAAAGGAATAATGTATTTGTGCCACCACAAGGTTATCTGATTAACAGTACAATGTTTTGAATTGATGTGGTGTTTTTTATCAGTGGCAAAGGCTAGCGTGTAACTGATCTCTTTAAAAAAAAGTTGCTTTTCAAAACTATGTATGAGTAATTCAAGCATGGAATGTTTCCTCCTGGAGTTTATATTGCCAGAGGACATAAATGAAACTTAGTAATTTCGCATGCTGAAGCAAATTAAAAAATACGTAGTAAATTCTCAAAATACTGCAGGTGTGGGATTAAGTAGGTCAAAACTGAAGTAAATCGCGTTGCATTAATGGACCGGAGTGGAGTGTAATTAAAAAACAAAGGACACATAACTGCCTAGAAATAACATGTCCTCTGTTTTCTTAATCAAGCTTTCAATCTGAAATAACATTTAGACAGTGAAAAAATATGTTGAGTCTGAGGAAAGTCTGTTAATGCAGTAGTTTCGAATCATCGGAAAGCTGACTAATTAAATCAAGAAGCTGTTACTTGAAAAAGGCTCCTTCGGTCCACTTCCACTTCTAGGACAAATAGCTGGATTTTAAAACAAACTTCACGTGTTGTATAGTTACAGGCTGTTCTCTGTTTTAACAATCCCAGCCTGAGGAGGAGCGTGGTCACGTTTCATTCCAGCCTTTCCAGAGACCTCGGCGCTCCCGTGCCCGACTCCTTCTCTGCCACCTCGAGCCCATAAAGACAAACTAGCCTTTCCTGGGAAGGACTAAAGCTGGGGATGGCTGAAGGGATGTGTCAGAGATAAACATGCTGTGTCCTCCTCCCAGCGGAGGCTTCCAGATTTAAGAGGCCTGATCCTTTGATGGGGCTTCATTCATGTGAACAGCTAATTACATGAGGAAGGGTCTGCGCGCCGCAGTAGGTAAACTTCAGAGCAAGCTGACTACGCGGACCGAGGAAATGGCCCTGGGGTATTCTTCAGGGGTTCAAAGATAATTGGCATCTCAGAGCTATCGGAGCGAGTACTTTAAACACTTGTCTCCCATTACTCTCTCAGTCTCTTTCCGATGGCAGGAACGGTGTGTTTTTATTTGGCATCTGTTGTTATGATTGAGTTTGCCAGATTTATAATCCTGTGTTTCCAGTGACTCACTGCTTCTTGAAAGAAAATCTCCTTGGTGCTAAAATTTCCTATTTTATGAATTATCCAAAAAGGGCTTTTTCTATAAATGAGCTTCTCTAGGGAATATAGCCATGATGCGATGGGGAGGAAATAATTTGGACATTATCAAAACTATTAATACCAGGAAAGGATTACTCAGCATGCACGGAACAAATATCTGTACGCAGCAGCATCTACTTTGAAAGGGAAACTTTGTGATTATTTTTCCTTTTAAGTGCCCGATCTCACATGCTTCTTCATGTGGGGCCAGTTAAAATGTAAGTTTTTATGTAGATAGGATTATCGTTCTCCAGTTGGTAAAAATCCTATAGTGAACTTTGTTTTTCCTAGGAATTTAGAACATTAAGTAAACCAGTTCATTTCTTTTAGGTCATCCTGTGTATTTCCAGATATCTCCGAGAAGGTGCCTGTGTCCCAGAAATATGCACTTTAAAACTCAAGTTGAGAGAGACAATTTAAACTTGCAGTGTTCAACACTTGGAATGCAAACTGCAGGCCAGGAGTTGCCTTAAAAACAGAAACAGCTCATTTACCTTTTTTTCTTGCTAAATCTTTTTTCCTTTCAAAACAAAGTGAAGGAATTTAAATACAAAAAGATGCAAACACAAAGCTGAAACTACAATAAATTAAGTAACTATAGGTAAAGAATATTAACTTTTATATTTGCGCCACAAATATTAATGTATAAACTTATTTAGATAGCAAGTTTTTTTCTGAAGTTGAGTATAGTATAAACTTGGCATCGTTAGCATCTATGCTCTTAAACGTATTACACGCAATGTAGTGATATGCAAGAGCTCAGTTTAATGTCGCTGTAGGAAAAATAGCACACACTTTGCAATGATAAAATTTTAGGTATCCAACCCTAACATTAACATACTGTAACCTTTTGTATTTAGGATATACTATGGTTTGCTTGCTTATTCTCTTAAGGAGTGAACATAAAAATTACTGTGAATGATCCACACTGAAAGAGAGAAACCTTCCATGTGTTGCTAACATATTCAGGCAGTGCCACCACGTATCTCCGCACCCTGCTTCAGCAGCGTGTCACAGCTCTTCTCTACCTGAGGCAGGTGAAGATTACTGAACTGTGGCTGCCACCAAAGGAAGCTGAGCCAATTGCAGTGGCAACTGAGGGTTGTCATGGACTTCTTGGAAACTGGAGTGAAATTAGAAATCTCTTTTCTCATTGTGCTCGGAGTCATTATATGTTACTTTCTCTTTTCAGTTCCCCAACTTCCTAAAACTCTCGTTTCTCTTCAGATTGTGTAAAACACATGAATTAAAACACAGGTGACATCACTGCTCTATTAGCATTGATCTGTGATTCAGTGTATCAAAGGTATTAAAGCTCTGTCTCAACCATCACTTCTTTTTTTTTTTCTTTGTGTCCTCCTTTAGCCAGCATCCTGTGAAGATGGGTGATTGGAGTGCCTTGGGAAAACTTCTTGACAAGGTTCAAGCCTATTCTACTGCAGGAGGGAAGGTGTGGCTGTCTGTCCTCTTTATTTTCCGAATCTTGCTGTTGGGGACAGCAGTCGAATCTGCTTGGGGAGACGAACAGTCTGCTTTCCGGTGCAACACTCAACAGCCTGGTTGTGAGAACGTCTGCTATGACAAGTCCTTCCCCATCTCCCACGTACGCTTCTGGGTTCTGCAGATCATATTTGTATCTGTACCCACTCTATTGTACCTGGCGCACGTGTTCTATGTAATGAGGAAAGAAGAGAAGCTGAACAAAAGAGAAGAAGAGCTCAAGGTGGTCCAAAATGATGGTGTGAATGTGGATATGCACCTCAAGCAAATAGAAATTAAGAAATTCAAGTATGGGATCGAAGAGCACGGCAAAGTGAAGATGCGTGGTGGACTGCTCCGTACTTACATCATCAGCATCCTGTTTAAATCTGTCTTTGAGGTGGCTTTCTTGCTCATACAGTGGTACATTTATGGGTTTAGCCTGAATGCCATCTACACCTGTGAGAGAGATCCATGCCCGCACAGAGTGGACTGTTTTCTGTCCCGTCCAACTGAGAAAACCATCTTCATCCTCTTCATGCTGGTCGTGTCCTTGGTGTCTCTTGCCTTGAACATCATCGAGCTTTTCTATGTGTTCTTCAAGGGTGTCAAGGATCGTGTGAAAGGGAAAACCGACCCCTACTCCCACAGCGGTGCCATGAGCCCTTCCAAGGACTGTGGCTCCCCCAAATACGCTTATTACAATGGCTGCTCCTCACCGACCGCCCCCTTGTCTCCCATGTCTCCCCCGGGGTACAAGCTCGTTACCGGAGACAGGAACAATTCCTCCTGTCGTAACTACAACAAGCAAGCCAGCGAGCAAAACTGGGCCAACTACAGCGCAGAGCAGAACAGAATGGGGCAGGCTGGCAGCACCATCTCCAACTCGCACGCCCAGCCCTTCGACTTCTCCGATGAGCACCAGAACACTAAAAAACTGGCGTCGGGACACGAGCTGCAACCCCTCACCATTGTGGACCAGAGGCCTCCCAGCAGAGCCAGCAGCCGAGCCAGCAGCCGGCCTCGACCTGACGACCTGGAGATCTAAGCTTCTAGCTGCAGTACTTGCTCTACTATGAAACGACGTGCATTGGAAGATGCCGTCAGTGCTGATCTTGTTCCAGTGGAGGTGGTACTTAACAGTCTCAAGCAGGAGATTTTAACAATCATAAAAACAAACAAACAAGCAAACAAACTTTTAAAATACTTGCTGTTTTTTGGGGGGGATGTGGGGTTGGTGTGGGGTGATACAGTACACATTGGTATTTAATGTAGCTGGTTTAAAGAATTTAAATACTAAAAAAAAAAAAAGAAAAAAGGAAAAAGATAGGTAGTCAGTACTAAGGTAGGGGGTTGTTTTTCTAGAAAGGCTGTAAATATCTGAGAGTATGTGTATGTGTGTACTATTGTGTTTGTTTCTAAAGAATCTTCTGTAATACTAAAACCCAATAATAACTGAACTCACATTTGTCAGGGTGAAGTGCTGCCTGAAGATGAAAACATTTTTCCTATTCAGCAAGCAAAAAAGTCCAGGATTGCCTCTGATCATTTCCCTGTCAAGAACATTCCATTCTTAGAAAGTGCACTTTGAAGGTAAACTTTCCTACATGGTCCTTCAGGTTGTCAAAAGACTCCTGTGAGGACAATCGACAGCCTTTGAATCATTCAACTCAAATTTCAGAAATGGCCCACCAAGAAATACTTTGGTCACCTGCTTTTCCAGCCCTTCATGCAGGTCGATTTTGTGATGTGTGTAAGCGGGATGGCTCCACACTTGTAGAACCGGCAACCACACTCTCTTGCCCACAGCGATAATCGTGTCCTGCTGCTCATGTACAGTCTAATTAGCATCATATAAAGCCCGGTTTGCTGCCACTTGCAGATTTAAGTGTGAAGACAGGCAAGCAACTGCCTTTAGTGAATTTTTTCACGCCTTTAAGTATATTAAGGGTGTACATATGTGTGAGGATGTGGAGGTAAAGGTATACACAAAACACCCTCAGAAGCTTACGTTGAGAAATAAATGCACACAGATTTACTTGCAGTTGACACTTTCTCATGGATATTGTGAAGATGTGGGCCACTATGGTGTTTACATTCTCTGATTCCTTCAATGCAAGTGAAGCACATGTCATTATATTTTTTTAAGTCTATAGAATATTTTCCACGTATCCTAAATGGATGCTTTTTTAAAAATGAAAAATAAAAAAGGGCCTAATCCTGGATGTCTCGCTCTGGAAAAATCTCTCTTAAGTCAAGTGGGAGTTTTCCCTGAACAAAGGCTACAGGATCAAGCCCAAGATGTAGCGAACCATGTTCTTTCTGGCATGAATGATTTTCTTTTGTAGAAGTTAGGGGTGGAAAAGACCCATTAGGTCATCTAGCCAATCTCCCTGATAGGTAATAATGATGCTTGAATGATAGAAGATGTAGTACTGTAAGCAAGCTTTAGTCTTTTATGTGAGAAACTTAGAAGAAATGCTTTGTGCTGGATTAATAATAAAATATGCCTACATGACTTTTGCAGTAACTGGTATTTTTCTTGTTCTAAATATTCACATTTACTGAACTGTAATGTCCACTCTTGAGTTTGACAGTCAGGTCTTTCTAGATGGCTCTAGCAACTTTAGTGTTTACACTTTAGGTTTTGTTTGAAATGCAAGTGAAGTTGAAAGGATTTTTAAAGAGTACAATTCTAGCTAATTTATTTGAAATATGTGCTAAAGAAATCTACCAGTTTCTTCAAATGCATTGCCTCTTAGCTGAACACAGATTGACCAAGGAAATACATAGCTTGGTTTCATTTTGCAGCAACACAGATAAATTCTTTCATTTAATACATTATATTAAATTTGTTTGACATTCCATGTTAAATTACTGTTGTGTTCAACTTCATTGCATGTATGCAACCATAGTCCATCGGATCATGTTGTCTGGAGAACATTAGTTAATAAAGTTTTAATTTAGTATAAATATATTTACTAATTGTCTTTTACTGTTTCATACATCTATATATGTGTTTTGTTTCAATCTTATAATCCAAACTTCATCCTTCCCTCTTCATTTTTCCCCAGTCACTCTGCATTTCACCCATATTCTTGATTTAATCCATCTGGATTTACTTTGAATTGAAATTTCACAGTAACAGTTTCAGATACCCTCACAACACTGGAAAAACGGGCATCGTTTGTGCCACTCCTGGAATAAAGTCATACTCAGCATGAACTGCTGTAATGCAAATCTTGCCATAAGCCTCAGAAAAAATACATTTGTTTGCAAACTATTATAAACAAGATAACAGTAAGATGCTACCGCATAATTTTTCAAGCAATTTTTGTATACGGCCTAAACTCCACATTATCAAATCATTTCCTCTAGTGTACATTTCCCCATGTAACCAGATTGCTTGACTGACAATCACTTTCAATTTCTGGAATGAAATCCTCATTCCTTCGGAGTCAATGGGAGAAAAGTACTGATTTTGATAGGGCTGGGATTTCACATGCTATCTACTGGTTCACCATTTAGATCCCTACCACTATTAAAGACAGAGAATGCTTGGCTTTCTAGTACTGGACGCTAAAAAAAAAGTTCAACTCCTTTCTTATTTGAAAAATCAAAATATAATGGTCATGCAGTTATCATACAGCTTTCTACTTTCAAATTTTCTTGTCATTTTAAGTCCAAATTTATTCCCCCTCCTATTAGCAAAGAGGAAAAACAAGCAGGACAGTGGTAGTGGATTTACAGCTCTGAGAGATACTATACCAGCACCAACACAAAGGAATGACTCCTTGAAGTATTCCTTAAATAATAACAATGAGTCATATTTTAAGCTGCCTTGTCCTAGTTCGACTGTACAAAGGGAAGGGCATTCCAAGCATTTTGTGAGGATCATACCCCTGGAAAGGTGGATACAGAAACATCCAGAGAAGGGCTCACCCTGAGACAGAATCCAGTGTCTTCTAGACAGGCTGATTGTCAGGCACACCCCAAGTTATGGACCCAGTTCCTTGGGGCATCTTGGACAACTGATATAAATCAGTGCTTCAGTGCCAAGGCTCTCGAAAATCGAGCCATTTTTTTTATAGTAATGCATGTGTGTGCATGCGTAGGGTAAAGACATTCCATGGACCATTTCTCTCACCTAGATTTATTTCTGTGGAGTGTATTTCTTACACACTTGAAAGTCATCACAGTGACATAATTTTGTGTGCCATTCATCCAATTCTTTACACGCTTTCTCCCAGTGTAAATGCAGCGGTTGCATTGTCTGCAGCTGACAAAAATAATGTGTGATGCAATGTTAGCGCATATTTCTCAGCCTCTGTAAAGGATATGTTAGATATTGAATTCAAACTGGAAAAGATGTAAAAATACACATCTCAGAAGGTAATTAAAACAAAAGCAGGGTTACAAACAAAACAGCAAGAAAATCCAAATTAAAAACCTGTTAAGTATTTAAAATTTGTATTGATGTGTTGTGTAGAACTATTTTGAAAAAAGGAAAAATCATCCTAAGGTCCCACCCTGCTCCAGTAATTTGAAATGTTTGTAAAGAGTAAAGTTAGAAGGACAGGTTGCAGACAGCCTAAAATCTACATGCAGATCATGTAATTTTAAGAGATTTTAAATACGGTAAGCACACACTGAAGGTTATTTCCTAATTTAGACATGAAATTTCCATATTTAAAGTGGAAACTACAGTAATAGTTTGAGAACCGGAAGAAACTTTGTGAGTGTACCTGTCACACCCCCTGAAATAGGTCATTTTTAAATTATGTACTCGTCTTACTGTTCCAGAACCATGGTTGTCTATGGTGCTCTTTTGCTACGTCACCAGCTCGACTGCACATTATCACTGTACTGGCATTTCCCTTGGAATTTCTTTGCATCTTGGTATCAATTCAAGAAAAAAAAAAAAAAGTAGTGATGTAAGAGGTAGAGTTTTGCAACTCAGATCTGGGAGTCAATCCAGATCAGAAGTTACCTTGACTGGTTAATGTGGAGTTCTGGGTATGTCAGACTGAAACCTCCTCCAGTTTTGGTGGCGACTCTTTCTACCCCACTGGGTCAGGACTATTTTTAATCCTTCTTGTAATTCCTCCATGATTACCACTGCTCCATTTTCCAGAATTTAAACAAAATAGGACAGAAAATAAGATTTACCATCCTCCTGTAGAACTTTTTCTCTCTAATAATTGCTAATCCAAACCCGGCAGGACTGAGCCTTCTACTGAGCTCATGAACTATCCCTGATATACAATATTTTTTTAAAGCAGTGTGTTATGCAAATGGTCAGATTGACCATAATCTCCTTGAAGAAATCGTCCTTTCCTTCTCATGCTATTCACTCCAGCCATTTGCAGTTAGCTCTGCCAGAGGACTCTGACAGCTGCGGCAGAGTGTATGGTCCTTGAAGATTTCTCTGGCAAAATAAAAGTAATCCTCTGATGGTACAGAGCTGTTGAAGCTACTCCTCCATTACTTTCATTTCTACTGCCAACTTAGACAATAAGGTCAGAAGCATAAGTCATGTCTGAGAAGTCACTACCTAGTTGTATTCTCTGGCTCAGTCCCTTGAAACTATTTGAGGGTCCTTCATTTTATTCTAATTTATTCTAACATAATGGCTCCAGAAACACAGGGCTGTAAGATCAGCTCTGCAAAGAGATGACTGCCTTTTCCTAACTTAAACCATGTGCTTTTGACTGTGCCCAAGGACATATTCACACCCAGATTCTGTCAGTCCTGGAAAGTGTGTCAGATGAAAATTACATGATGCTAGCACGTCACTAGATTGAAACAGGAAGAGCTTATTGGTTCCTGTACTTACTTAAAGGTATTTTGATAGAAACAAAAAAGAATGCTTGTCTTAAACTTGTCTTAAATACTTCCTAATGAGCAGTACTACCAGGAGACCCTATGAAGTAATACAGACACTGTGCATGTATACATGGTAAGCATGAGGTATAGGTACTATGTCTAGAAATTGTTTAAATAGATACAGCTGCTCAGTCGTTTGGTAAAACCAGCTGCCTCCAAAATGGCTGCCCTCGCCCTTTTCTCATGGTAGCCAAAACGCTGCATCCAGCTTACCAGCTTGCTGGAGTTTGGAATGCAAAGACACCTTGGGCAAAGGCAGACATGTTTTTACCTGATAGTTTTGCGTTAACTCCTTTTAAGTGCAGAAGAAGCATCGTGCTAGAAGCTGGAGGCAGGGGGTCGGGGACAGGCTCTACTGTGTCAGGAATAATCAAGGGAGTCAACTGGTCAAAAGTAATGGCTTTCTGGTGACTGTGGACTCTCCCATCACTTAAAAAGATCATGTCCCTGCTACTATGTTGAGGAAATGCGCATAATAAAATGAGACATGTGAGTTTAGACCAGTATAAAAGGGAAAATGTTCAGACATTTAAATTGCTCCTTCAAACAAGCCTAGACCGCAGTTGCATACTTCCCATTAGAACTGACAAAAAATACTCACATGAGTTCCAGGATTTCAGTCATTTAAATCAATGTAAAAGTTCCTCTCAATTTCAGACATAAACAGATTGGATCCAGAAAGATATATTATGACATCTAATTTTCATTGATATAGCTGCAAAGTGAAAGCTTATGGGTATATGCTACTAAGTCTTGAATGGCGACCACTTGAATATGTGCAATCATACTGTTTCCTCACAACTTTCTTTATACCGTAACTCAGTGCAGAGGCAAGTTTATGAAAAGTAATCTAAAGGTTTACTTTTTTTACAAACAGACGTGAACTCTGTAAATGTAATGAAACACATTTATGTGATGTCCATGTCAAATTTACACAGGACTACATAAGGGAGTGTAAGGTACTCTATAACATGCATCTAACTCTGCAGGATAGGGCAGCCAAGAAGTGACATCTTCACTTTGCCTCTCCTCACCCTTGTTAGAAAGTTTTCCATATCCCAAGCACCTGAGCAGTTTTTCCATGCTGCTGAATGCAGCTCTGTTCTCAGTAGCTCTTCTGTGAGCTTTGCTTGGGTAGGAGTCTTTGCATCCTCCTCTTCCTCCTTCTTTTTCCATCTATAATATAAGCTCTGTGTAGGGGAAACCATAAGCAGCCCCAAATATGTAAGGAAATACAATGACAACTGATAGCAAAAAAGTGCAGTCACGGAATATGCAGTAGTTCTCTTTTACACGTCTGCAACTAACTGAATAGGGAAACAGCACGGAAAATAGTTTTTAAGGGATTAGAAAAGCCTCTGGATACTTTAGCATCTTAAAACCAGCAGTCCTTGCTGAAACAGGCTTTTTCAGTCTCAGCTTCTGCTGAGTCATAGAGTTTGCTGCCTTTGAAGGTTCAAGTGGCTTAAGTTGTTCTGGAAAAGTTCAAACCTTCACTAATGACCATATTTGCATGCTATTCTCAGTGGTATTTACATATAATAGGACACCCTCCACAGGGAGGCCTCTTCAAAACACAGGCTCTGCTTACACTTTGAATTTCCCTAGTTTTTATCTATGCATCATTACTTCAAAGTGTTTTGCTGGGAGTACTCTGCCATATATTTGGGACATTCATCATAGTTGTTTGAAAGCTGAATATATAGCCAGCTGTAAGATTGTCACCTGGGTTTTGTGTGTGGAGACAAAGAAGTATTACTTAGGCAAGAATCCTACCTGGTCTGACCTGGCATACTTCTGTTGAAGACAGGGAGCTTCTGTTGAGTGGCATGAGATGAAAACCCTGCTCTAAGCTTTACTTACTACCATCTATTATTCAAGTCCCTGTAGCTTTATTTCATGAGCACACAGAGGGTCCAACCATGAATCCGTGGACCTTGTGTAACTTGCGGAGGTCTAGGACAATCTCTGAGGAATTTCTTCTGCTTCCATTTTGGTTGTTGGTACCCCCAGCTCTGTGGACTTTGGACTGACTATAGCGCTCAGTCCCTCAGTGGTGGGGTGGATGTTCAGTTAGTGATGTCAGAGGGTGTGTGCATAGAAAAATCGGGTCTGGATTGTTTCCCACAGGATTTCCTGTAGAATCAAGGCAAACCAGTCAATCACTGTTCCCCGTCCTGAAAAGTCTAGCTGTAAAGGTGTGCAGTGATTTCTGCATGGATGATAGTGATAACTGTAGAAATTCACCCCTCTTCCATCCTGTCTGTGGCTTCATCTGGGAGCTGTAATATCCTGTTAATTTCCTTTGTCTTCTCCACTCCTTCTGTGCAGCCATCTTTGCCCACTGCCCACTTCTTTTCTGCATATCACTTATGCAACAGGTATTTAAAGTTTTGTACTGAAAAAGCTTTCCGTAATGAATATTTTTTTCCTTACATCATTAAATATCTGTTAATTAACAAGCTGGTGTTTCTCCTATTTCATTCATTCAGAATGAGTGAATTAATTCTATTAATTTAATGCAGAATGAATCTCACAGATGTTAACTACTATAAGTTTTGTCTGACAGCTTAGAAAGTCATTTTGTATCTCATCTCATGGGAGTCCAGGTTTGCTTCAATCACTTTCTTTTTCATGGCATTTTATAATTAAGGAAGACAGCAGAGGAACTCAGGATGCTAGTTATCTATCTTAACCAGATGCAGTGAAAGTACAAGGACATGGACTTTCTCCAAACCTTCCTCCCACATTAGTCCCAAAAGGACTTAAAGCTAGGCTTCCACTGATGATTATGTATACCATATAAATAATAATAATACCTGGAGTTGCATTGATACAGCAATTTTCATCTTCAAAGTACTTTGAAAACCCTATATAATTAGTGTGCTATGGAGTCATCTCTTATGATACTGCATGAACTCCAGTACTACCCACTGTGGGAGCCAAGAAGGGAATCTGAACAGCCGCAGAGATTATACATAACCTCCATTATCACTACACGATGAAATTGAAAATGCTGAACAAGGGTGTTTTAGTACTTCACGCAGGAGGAGGATCCACAGCGAGCAGGAAGCTGGTCTCCATAAGATAAGGGAACAGGAATGTTTTCTTTTCTGGTAATCTACTACTTCAGATCTCTAAACACATTTTACCTTGAACTATGTCTCAGTCAAGCTGGCAGCAGATCACAGGTAGATTATCTCATTACATGGAGTCTTCATCTTTATGTGACTAGAATACAGCCATCTTTTTTTTTTTTTATTAAAAAAGCTTTAATTTGATGGAGCAAAAGGGGGTGAAGACATAATAAATATAACATTAAATAGATTTCTACAGACTTTAGTGAGACTTCAGGAGAACAACGTATCCACAGTACACCATTGGCAATTGACAATCCAGCTGAGCACATTTTGAAGATTATAGTATTTTCCAAGTATTTCCAGCATGCTTACAAAAGGTCCTTGTGAATGTTCAGGAGCTTGCTCTTTAAACCAGCTTGGCATCTGCTGGAGATTATCATCCCAACATGAGTTTGCAAACAGTCTTTTCAAAACTACACCATTAAGAAAAGAGACCAAAAAAACCAGCAGTAGCAGTGCATTCAAGCTGGCGAATATCACAGTGGAAAGGAACAAAACATTTTGCATAAAGAAAACTTGGGAGTATTTCTGAATTTTAATAATTTCTATCTTCCCCAGACTTGTAAACTGACTAGCATATACTTTCTCAGCAGAAAGGCTAATGTGCTTTAGTTGTTTTTTCCAAATAAATTTTTCTCATAGAGATTTAATAGGACAAATGGATATCCTTTTAAACTGTAGTATATATTAATTGTCATCTGAAGAATAATCTTGAGCATAGATTTCAAAATCTGTGATCAGGCAGAATTAACTCTATTTCCCATGCAGTTAATGGACACATGTGTCCACATGCCTTGATTTTTGCTCCATTTTAAGATCAGTGTTTTGTTGTTTTGTTGTTTTTTTTTTTTTAATGGTGGTGTTCCCTGTTATATTTAAATATCACACAAAACTATAAACATTACCGTATGTCAGAATGAGGTTTTTACTGATGAGCAATGGTTTGGACTCAGCGTCTTTGCTTTTACTTTTACTGTTTATCCCATTTGCTTTAGGTGAAATATATTCTCTCTATGTGTTATATTCAGCGTATTTTTAGCTACCCCTGGACTACTTAAGGAAAAGTCAGCAGATGACCTCAAGAGTATGAGAGGTACCTCCTAAAGCATCCCTTTCTCTTTCCCATGGTACATCAGCACAGCCACGACAACCAGCTATCTGCAAATAAGAAGTAATTTTTTGGAAAAGCAGCAAAGCAGGAAAAGGGCTGGAGAAAAGCAGCAAGATGAATCATTCGGGCAGCCCTTCTACTTTTCAAGCAACCACAGCTGTCTCAGTTCTCTAGCTAGAGAAGCTAGCCTTCCACACCAGCTATTTTTACAGTGGTGGAGCTGCTGGTCTCAGAGAAGGAGGAAGGAAAGGGAGTGACCAGGCACAGTTACATGAGAGGCGGTGTAGGAAAAAAAGTTGACAACCGGGAAATGGATGTTTGAAAAGAATGAGTTGTAGTACAGTAGGTGTTCTGTGATCTTCCCGTATGCAACAGTAAAGGAACTTTGAATTTAAGATTGCAGTGTGGAAGGTATTGGAGGTGAGAAACGCAGAGCTTAAGAGTCTCCAGAAACTCATGGTGTTTTTCTGGGCCTGTCAGTGCACTCTTTTGAAACATGTCATGAATACATATCTCGGCAGATAAATGTGGTTTGCTTCACAGTTGTGCCAAGCAGCATACAGCCATGCCGAGAAATGCTGTCCCGTTCAAGGGTATGAGGAGGAAACTTCTCTTTTTTTTTCCCACATTCAGACATCTCGTTTTCAAAACCATTTGTATGGCTGTGTTCTCCCACTGTAACTCCCTGGTGGACCCCTGTTTGACCCTGCTTTGTTTACTATTTATCTGTCACTGCTTCCTTTTGTCCTGCACTCAGTGGTCAGGTATACCCTGCCCGGCCGAGCGTGGTGCAACTGCCCAGCGGGACAGCCGGCCCTGGGACCGGGGGCGGTATTTCCACATCCCAGGACGCCGCGGCTGACTCGGCGCGCCCAGCGGAGAAGCTGCTGTTGCCAGCCGGGGCTGGGTGGCGCGGCGGGGTGGCTGCACCGCTCCTGGAGCTGTCACACCCTGTGCCCTGAGTCACCGGGGAGGCAGCCCTGGCCCGGGCTGCTGCCGGCTTCTGACGGGCAACCCGGGAGAACAGCAGCGGGCTGCGGCGCTCCGCTGCCTGGCGTCTGCTGCCGCGCTGCTCCGTCCTTGGGGTTTTACTTACGCTCCTGGACCCCATTGCGCTCTGTGGCGTCTCGCCTTCCAATGCCTCTAGCTCTTCTCTTCTTTGTTCTCTTTTCCATTGCTCTGGGCCGTACTCACACAAGCTTTTCAAACTGTGAGCTTTTCAGGCATTCCCTAGCAGATGTAAATAGGCCATTGGCAGCGGCATGCAAATTGAGTAATTGATCTGTTAATGGTTAGACGTATTGAGCAAAGGGGGAATATTCATTTTGCAGGTTTGTAGAACCAGAGTGTCAGAGAAATGATTCTTTTGGCACCCGCACGCTCTTGGGCCCTTTCATAAATTTGCAAGTGAATGAACTGGAAGTCTTATGTAGCTTTCGCTAGGCAACATTCATCATGAATGTACATATTTCTCATAGATATTTTACTTCCTTTATTCACTTCTGAAAACTTAAAAGTGACATACATTTTCTAAAGTCTTTAGTGAAATTTCTGAGTGACCTGATGTCACTTAACATCTGAAGCAGTGACTGTATGTCACTGGCAGAAGACTCAGGAAATCTCCAGTCGGTGACTAAATGACCTTGAGTGCTGGATTTCCTTTCTGAAAAATGCTGATGGTACTCCCATCCCTTGTCTGCCTTATATATGGAAATTGTAAAGTTTGGAGACAAGGAGTTGACTAGTGTTATGCAGAACTAGGGTTAGCTGCCCTAGACAAAGGGAGAGCTCACATCTGAAGAAGGGTTACAGTCATTGCTCTGGGCTGTCCACCTGGTCCTGGTTCTGGAAGATGTGGCCTGCTGACCAGTCACTTCCTGCAGAGATTTAGTGTGTAAAACAGTATTCAAAAGCAAGTTCTAATCAGTAGTAATTGAAACCAAATCTCACTGTAACGTAGTAGCTCAGGAGCAGATGCATTAATTGGTCTATTTTCTGTTCAGTACAGGTGGAGCGGGTGGCTGATCACCTTGTCTGCCATCCCTACTGACAGCACCATCGTTTGTCTGTCAAAAGCATATAAATAGAAACTCAACTACCAAAAAAACCCTGGTACACTTGAGTACAGTTGGTCAGAAAGTTTTCTCTTTTCCACAGGCATTTGATCTTGCAGGAGGAAAAAGGAAAGTGGAATTCAGTGGAATTCCAACTAAAAATGTTAGCGAAAAAGGGAGCGTGCTCATTTGGAAAAGCTACCCCAGGTCTTTGTGGCAGCTGCTGTCTGGGTTCCAGGCTACTTTAAAGGTCCCATGATGCACCACGGGCAGCCCTCTCGTCTGTTCCCATAGTGCATCCTGGAAAATCCAAAATATGTTGCACCAGAGGGAATATTCGTTTCCATTCATGAATATTCACAAATACTCAAAACCCAACCTGAGATGTAAAATGTCTTCCAAGTTTTTTTCATGAAAAGCCCTGATTAACTTATATGTCCTAATCAAGAATGGTAAGTTTCATGTTTAAGGTTGACAACTGAAAGTAAACAGAAAGGGACACAAGGTGAAAAAATTTGAGGCCAAAACTGTCTTTGTCATCTGTATTCATGACATCTTTTGCTTACTGAGGTTTTACTGTGGCACAGACTAACAAAACTCAGCATCAAAAGCTACAAACAAAAAAAAATTAAAATCCTTTCTATTATTGCTTCATTTTTAAACAGCTGCTTCACAGGTGGAGAAATATTGCACACGGTGGTTTTTATGCTGGGTGCCAGGCTTGCCACAGGTACCTTGATGAGCATCTTGTGTCCCCACAGAGAATCTGATTGAAGTAAAAGCAGGTGGCTGAAGTGTAAAAAAAAAGGAAACAGGTCTAACTCCTGCTGGGAACTCCTGCTGCAGGGTGGGGAGACTCGGTGGTGATGCTTACGTGCCTGAAACCTCGCCAGCATTGGTCGTCTGGTTGCTTCTGCACTTGATGAATCGGCTCTCAGAATCCCTCCTGCGCATACCTTTGCTCGACGCTTCGGGTGAGCGCTACCTCAGTCTATTTTTAACAGCTACACTTTCCATGATTAGATTTTAATGCTATTTATTTATTTAACCCAAACCAAACAATTCTGCATACACTGAACATTCCAGTGGGCATCTCATTCATCCACGCAGAGGAGTCTAAATCTAGTTTAAATTACATTCCTTGAATGGTGGAAAAAGCTGGGTCATGGCCGAACCTTGGTGAGGAATAACAGAGTCATTCTTTCATAGATTGCAAAAACTTTATTATGGAAAGATAAACAGGTTAAAGGTCTTTCAATGACTGCACTGTCTATACATAGCAATTACCCCTCGCTTTCCCCCCACCCAGCTCCTAGTTGAAGGTGTAGTGCTCACAGTCTCATCATCTGCCGTAATGGAGACAGGTCCTCTGTATGTTCACTGAAGTTAAAGGGAATGAAAGGCTTGGGATAATTAGACTCAGTGTCTCACTCAGTTATGTCCTTGCAGACATCTGGGAGCGTGAGGCTTTTAGCTCCCTCCCTCCTGCACAGGTAGCAAAGGTAGGTATGAAAATTAGGCACCTCTCAAAAACACCTTTTCCCAGACAAAGAGAGTCTGGGACAAAGATCCCCAGATCTGTGGCACTGTTGTTTCCAAGGCTTTGTTGCTAGGCTTCCAAGGCTTCCTCCCTGGAAGGAAGGGAGAGTGTGCTTACCATTTACATCCATGTTAATAAAATAAATAGCTTGTGTTAAAATTAGCAGTGGGCAAACTGTTTTGGTTAAATCAAGAATTGTCCTGGATTGGTGCCAACCCTGAAACTAAATTCAAGCCCATTTTATTTTTAAGTTTTAAAAGTTATAAAAAGTAATAAGCATGCAATGTGTATATAGACATACACACAGTGAATAGCTCAGGGATTAGAAAAAGATGTATTTCGCATCTGGAGTCCCAGTTTTGCACATGCATATGCATGCAAGTAACTTTACTCACGTGAATTATCCCCTGGTGCCATGCACTATTTCCTGTCTAATCAGGCAGCAACATATACAAAAGGCTTTAATGCATCAGAGCGCTACAACCTGCAGAACATCACTGCTTGATGCATCAAGTGAAGAAAGCCGACACTTGTTAACAGGACAAAGCTGGCACCAATTAAGCCACGTCCAGCACATCAACTCCACTTGCTGGAAGCAGAGTCATCCCCAAGTGTTGTGTTAGGGAGTACAGCCAGCCCTGCCTACAGCAGGATGTGGCTTCCAAATATCACGCGTTGCATATAATCTATTGCGTAAACTAAAGGGGGGGATGAAGGGTGGAAGGGATGAGGCTCCACTGGGCTGTGGCCTCAGAGAGGAAGATCGATTGGGTGTACATGGGGAGCACGGGGGTTATTTTGAGGAGTGGGGGAAAAGGAGTGTTGTCCATGTACATTATTTCACATATCATAAACTTCCTTTCTCAGGGATTTTATTTTAGCAGCCCAGAAACAGATCATTCCCATGTGAGGTTTCACAGCACCAAACTGTGAACGTAAGGGGTGGGTTTTTTGTTTGGGTTTTTTGTTTTTGTCTTCAGCTGCTTCAGGGTGGGTGGGTGGGTGTGTCTGTGCCTCTGCAATTGTGTGCATATGCGATAGTCATGTTGAGGCTGTGAGGATGCCTGTCATAAGTTTAGACTGTCTGCCTAAACTTTAATGAACAGAGTTTCACCGCTTATGCGTCTCTGATCTGGCCTATGGAGAGTGACACATGGTGCCACCCAGCGCAGCCTTCTCACTCCTGCATGATTTCTCTTCCTAGGAACAGGTCAGCAAGGACATTGCCCAGGGCGTAGCCTGACCTCTCAGGAAAATGTACATACCTCCTTTACAGGTTCAGAAATCCTTTCACTACAATTGCTATTTCGTATTTCCACCAAACTTTTGGGTCTCCACGGCTCTTGCTTACATGTATCTTCTGGAGGGGAAATGTGGCTTCATAACCACCTTCTTTCAAATTCATTATGAGCATCCTTCACACATTTCTGTTCTTCTAAGAGTACTAGGGTAACACTGTGGCTCTGTATCTAAGTGTGGATGAACAATGGAGCCTGCTAGAAGGAGCACCCAAAGATATAGTTCTAACTGTTGGATTTGAATGGTAAGTGTCTTGAAAATGCTGGTACACACTAGAAGTGTTTTCCTGGCTGTAAGGGAGGGCTGGACAAACTACTTGAGGCTCCTGTAAGTATTGGCAAATCATCTTGGTACCAGCTATACAGGAGTGAGGACATTTAGAGATGAGGTCCTAGTGGTAAAAGAACAGGAACCTCTAGTTCAGCTCCAGGTCTGGATGATACCTTGATATCCTGTGGCATCCTAGTGTATCAGGTTGCCAGATTATTCTAAACATGAGTGTTATCTGGCTCTGTACACTTACCACTGACCATAATCAGTACTATGAAGCAGCTTCTTGAACAGCGCTCACCCTGCCTTAGTATGCACAATGTATGTTGAACGTAAGACTTTTTTGTCCAAAAAGTAATGAAACACAGTAAAACTGCAGGAGACCAACTTGTAAAATGAAATTAAAATGCTGCCTGAGGACCTCCCTGGAACTAGCTGAGTTGCAAACACTTCAAATGCATATTAATTGGGCCATATGGTCCAGTATTTAAGCAAAAGCATGTATTTTGTTTGGCCAGTGTTCAGGAGAGACTTTAGGTCAAAGCCTTCATGGCCCTGATGAAATCTGTGATCAGCTGATGGAAATGTTTACCTTACAACAAACTTGAAAGACTGTCCTGCACAGAAATGACACACAGGAGTTCATCATGGTGCAGCTCTGTAAAATCAGCTGCAATACCTGTATGTGTTTTGTTACTCCCAAGGCCCTTGCGAAAGACTAAGACAGGCTTCTGAGGCATTGCCCAGAAGAAACGGTGGCACAGGTTTTATCTCTCTTGATGCAAGCATGCAGAGGAAGAAGGCTTCCAGAAGCCTGCTGACCACCAGCTGCCATGCCACACCTCTGATGGGCTCTGCACAAGGCAAACCATCATATCGCAGCCCCTGCACAACATTGCTGCATTACTTACCTCCCCGTGTCATGGACCGTGGGACTCTCCCACAGTGGCAGTGGGACAGCGTGAGCTGCCCTGCTGTTTGGTCTTGTGCAACGAAGATCAGACAAGAGCAATGAGAAAGACCACTTTCCAGCATGGAAGCCCTTATGTGAATGAAGGCAGATTGGGGGCTAGCAAGGTGGAGGCTGTTGCAGGTTGAGCCCATGAGCTGCACTCACTCCCCAATCATACTGTTAACCCCAGGTTGAGAGCATTCATGTACACTTATGATAGATGTGTTTCCTATTTCATTTGATGCCATGTACACATGGGAGATGATAGTTCCTACTTTTATGAGAATACTTGACCCAGGAGATGCTAAGCCTATCAGGATCTTTTTCTTTCATCTCTGCAAAAACAAGATTTATAGCTATTTAACTTAGGCTCATTAGGTGACTCATCGTGTTATTCATTTAATGTATTTCACATGGACGATGTTACAACTCTTTTCAATAAGTAATTTAAAAGAGCTGTTCATGACATGTAAGACACAAACAGTGAGCCACTGTCTTACATCCTGATCAACTCTGTCACATTTTCTTGTTTTTAAATTCCTCATCTTAAAAATATGAGTCAACATAAATAGCTTTGAATCTCTGCTACCTTATTAACCAATGGTTGGTGACTCTACCCATAAAATATTTACATAGACAACAGTCTTGTGCTAGTAATGTATTTTCACATTACTTAGTAATTTAAAACATGTCAACCCCTTCCAAATAATAGAAACAATCCAAACATGGAACTGATGTTGACCTTAAAAGGCTGCTCCTCTTTATTTTAAGTCAAGCAGCAATCATTACCACAGATTATCGCTGTGCATTCTTCATACAACTCCTTATCAGCCATGCCCCCAAATATAACTCTAAATGGTAAGGAAAACAGTAGATGAGAAGGGCTGATGCTACATCAACAGCATGTCCTTTAAGGAAGCTTGCAAAAGACTGAATGGAAAATATAACATTTTAATTCTAATGAGGTAAATCAATGACTTATATATTTGTCTCTTTCATAATGTTAATGAATTGTGTGTTTGACTATCTGAATCTGCATCTGATCTTTCTTTGCATAGTAAGAGTGTGCATGAGTATGCAAATGCATTTATTTATATGGACTGTATGTATACGTGTGCATGAATGTTTTTATATAATGTATGTGTGTATTGGATATAGTTTTTCAGTTTCTTTTTTGTATTTTCAAACTCCTGTTTCGTATTCTGTTATTAGGGGACCAGGTGATGGAATAGGAAGAAGAGCATTTAGTGTGTGCTCTGGTGTACAGCATGTACTATAACCTCGTAGTAATAAGTTAAAGAATACATACTGGGAAAGAATACCATCCTCTTTTTTCTCAGGACAATCAATGGAATTGAATTTTGGCTTCCCAAGCCACAGTACACTGACATGGTATGAGCTGGAGCTGGTAAAAGAATAGATAAGTTTCACATATTTATTTATTTATCCTATGGCTATTTATATTACACATGGTATTTTGAGTGCGTTCAGCAGCAAAAGACAGTCCCTGTGGTGCATAATCGATGTCCTTTGGCAGATACTTAGCCCATTCAGCCAACTAATTTAAATGTTTTACTTTTTTTAAAAAAATAAAGAAAAATAGCAAAAAGTCACAACAGTCTACCCCTTTACTGCTTCTCCCTGTATCTCAGAGCACTTTTCCAGGGTAAGCAATGTAACTTGGGAAGTTGTCCATTAAAGTTAGCATCTTAATGACACTGTTCCCTGCAGGTGGGAGCAGATCAGAGAAACAATAAAACCTCTGTCATGACAGGACAGAAAACCTGATAGCACCATGCTCCTCAGGGTACAGGCAGATATTGAAGATTTTGGGGGCAGTTTTTGTGATCTTACTGACTAATTGTTTTGTTACTGTATCTCAAGTTTGTTATGTATTTTAATGTTGTGAAAAAAAGCCCTTTAAAATATTTTTTCCACCTTTATCTCGGCATTTCAGCTATGGTGGTGTGGGAATTAAATAATTAAATATAGTATTTTCTAGAGGACGTGCAATATTCAAGATAACAAGTACCAATACCTAAAGCTGTAGGGGCTGTGAAAATTTTCAGTTTGGATTTTGCCTTTTTTTTCCTCTTTTCAATATTGTACCTTTATTAGCCAGACTTATACTGTTTTTCATGTTGATGAAACAGTCCACTGAAGAATTGAAGTGTATTAAAAGATTCATACTTAATTCAAAGGTTTCTGAAATAAGCAGAGACATTGTTACTGGCACAGGTAAAGTTCATACAATTCAAAAGCAAGTCTCCTCGCACCAAACCTGAATAGAAGGGCAGGGTGCTTGATGCCAATAGTGAGAGGAAAGAAGGGGATAGCAAGATATCATCTGCAGTGATTTATTAAAAATACCGTTAGTTGACCCAAGGGCAGAGAGAAGCACAGTCCTCTCAGGTGGAAAGGTGTAAGTCTCTGGGAAGAGACAAGAGACACTCACCTGTAGGCCATTCCAGGGCCAGAGGGATGGAGATGACTAATATGAGGTCTGTGAGGTGAAGGGGGAAAGAGACAGAAAACGGGAATTTACCTACTGATTTCATTAATCTGGCCCTAAACAACCCCTTTGCCAGTTGAATGGCAAGGGTGCTGAGCTACCCTGGCCAGAGCAATGGAGACTTGCCATGGCGGAGTCCAGATAGTGGGAGCACGAAAGGACCCAAGAGGTTCTGGGACAATCTATATCTAGCTGGCGTTGAATGATTTACAGCTGGGCATTAGAAGCCCCATGATGGCAGATACCACTGGGGCAGGGACACTTGTGACAGTGTGCAGTTCTTGTAAGTGTTAAGGATGATGTTTGTAAGGATGGTGCTCTGCACAGTGATGAGCTTTGCTACAGAAACTGTATCTGAAATGGTCGTGGTTGAGGTAGGAAGAAGGCAGAATAATTACTGTAGCTGATTTATCTTTTAAGCTTCCTCGTCAACCATCCTACTTCTAATGCAGGCAAAATTCCTACATTCAGTGATGAGTTGTGGCAGAAGAAATAATTTTCATTCTTTTGTAGATGTTTCATTTTCAAAGACAAAATGTGGAAAAGGTCTAATTCTTCAGTAAGAATGTAAGCCTAATATTTTACAGAAACATAATCTTTCCTTTTAGTCAACAGTGGGCACATTTTAAAGCAGGCAAGAATATAATTAAAAACATTAAAAAAAAAAAAACAACAGATGGGACTAATCCTTTCCTGCAAATGGAATGGACTTTTTATCTTGGTATATCAATGCTATATTTCTGTCTTTCATTTTATCTTCATGTTTATCAGAGTTAGCATTTTTCACAATGCTAGTAAGTGTTCTGATCTTAGGTTGGAGTTTGAATGATAAGACTCGTAAAGTGTTTAAAGGTCTTTGTTGAATCAAGTCCTTGGAATGGAACACGTGTGACCATTCTGATTTTTTAAAACTAATATTTTTAGTTACAAAATTTGTGATATAGAAAATCTCACACTGAAATAAAATCCCCTGCAGAGACAGATATTGTAAAGATGGTGTTCAGTAAGGGCAGCAGTTCGATAACAGTACAATAGTTTTAGATGCATAATAAAGTAAAAGTGTGTGTTCAGATGGATTTTTTTTAAAGGGTGGCAAACATTTTTCAAATACCTATCAGCCTGACAGTCCTATTCTTCTAAAGAAAAGTAGTTTTCTTTACCATGCTCATCATTCTGAGACTATTTCATCTGGTTGCTCTTGGCTTGTCTTAGATTTGCAGGACATGAAGCAACTTTCAACTGGCTGCAAATATGGTAGCACTGAATTGCTGGTACAATGTTTTATTTTAATACGGAAAATCATTACACAGGAAGAAGCCTAGTAAGGCCCCTTCACAATTTATATCATGGTTGTCCATGATACAAATTAAGAAGGCCAAAGGCTACCTCTGATTGAACGTGGCAAGAGTAAGACGTGATGTGGTATAACTAGAAGATTCCCATCTGTGGGGAGTCAGGGTGGTGCAAGGAGAGGAAGCGGGGACATGGGGCAAGAAGTTTGGAGCCTTCTGCAACTTCTGTCGATCATGTGTGGTAAATGACTGCAAATTATTATCCCTTGCCTTTTCCTCTTGTTACAAGTGGGAATTAAATCTTCCCAATATATACTGAGTGAAACCTGACGCAGTAAAGCAGATGCCATTCTCTCCCAAAACATGTGGGGAGGAGTATTGGGAGGTTTTCATTACTGACTGAGTGGTAGATGAATGGATGCTCCCTAAGCCAGTCTCAGCCTTCTGATTCCTTAAGCCGAAGGTTTGAATCTCTTCATACAAATCTCTCCAGATTTCTTCCAAGTGGCATAAAGAGGATGTGGCAGAGGGATAAAACATGGGATTAAACAACTTGCCCTAGTCCATTCCACTATGATATCTTTGTTAAACTTTTTGGGGCTCCGGCAATGTCTAAGATAAAGCTCAACCAGTCATACTACCTTTTGTTGCCAGTTCTTGAACTGTGGTGGAGTCCCTTGGAAGAAGAACTTTCTGGAGGAGCAAAGTGGTAGCATCAGTGATTAAAACCAAAACCTATGTTAAAAAAGGTAGATGACTAAGGCTGCCGAGTGAAATACTAATGCCAGGAAATAAGGCCGAACTAATTACCTTACATATACATTATAATTTGATTTTTGATTATGTGATCACACATCACCTTTTTAAGAGGATCCTTGCCTGATTCAGTGCATCTGATGGGTTGCACTCACAAAACATACTAAACAATGTTCAGCTAATTCTCCTTGTTCAATGTGTGGTTGGATGCTTTATTTACTGCATTCCCTTCTAAAATTAGAATTATTAATTTCCTCACAGGTTTTTCTGTCATGCTTGTTGTGGTCTTAGAAAGCTTCAGCAACTAATTAATATGTATCTTTGTCAGACTGCTGTGAAATACACTGGATTTACTTCCATTTAGAGATGAGGAACCAGAGCATGGACAAATTAAGCTATAACAATCTCTAATTTTATGTGCCTGACTAGAGATATCTAAGAACTGATTTTTAAGTGTTTTGTGTTATCTGGCATGATGTATATTCAAGCACAGCTCCCCTTAACCTCATTTACAGCTGAAAGAGCTCAGCAGTTTTCCAAATCACGTGATATTCTTCATCAAAAGATGAAGATGGCTACTAATCATCTCTCAAATGGTCAACTTTTAAAAATTACACAGTAGAAACACATGAGAAGAGCCAATTCATTAATGACTAGTTCCCCAGGCCAATGTCCATCTTGAAGAAGAAACTACTTCTACAGTCCCTTGTGTCATTCACCACCCATTTTCAACCTCTGTAGTGACTGATATTGGTAGAGATCCTGCAACAGAGGTTTTCTTTACTGCACAGCATTGATGCAGCTCAGGAGGCCACCATTACCATCTTGTAAGGGGAAAATAGAGATAATGTATAATTAAAGTCTGTAGCATAATGCATATACATCAAGTTCTAAGTATCTTAAAAATGAGTTTTGTGGTGGGTATTGACAGATAATGGTATACCAGCTCTAGATATTATAACAAGAGTTGCAGGTGCCACCTTCGCAAAGGTTACATTTCCTAGGATGCATTCCAAAACCCATTTGAAATATACTGAAGCAAACAATCTTGAATGCATGTTCCTCTTACCTTTGTATTTTAATGCAAAGTTTCTTGTGATGTAGTATTTGAGGAATTCAGAGCAGATCTGAACACTGCTGATGTTATGACTTCCACATACAGGACTAGACTGTATAGTTTTCCTTATCACTTTAATGGCGTTTTGTATTTAATGGGACCCAGATTTCCCACCCACGACTGTTGTTCAAGGACGCTTTTGTTCTGCTTGTCCAGGATTTCCAGTATATGATAGTTCTAATCCTGAGGAAAGACCCCAGCACTACTGTCTATGTGCCAAATATTTACTTAGAGGAAAACAAGTAACACAGGACCTTTCATTAGTATCTGCCCATTTTTCTGGAATCAAGTCTGTTTATCTAAAATATTTTAATAAAAATTATCTATTTCTATGTGCTTAAAAAACTGAATTGCACAAGTATAAGGTACTATGTATTTGCAACCATTGCCCATAGTAAAAGGAAAGGTGTTTTCTTTCCTTTGAAACTTGAAGTCATTTTACCATGTATTAGAGACAGACAGTTTGCACTTTTATGCATGAAGGCACTGCATAAAAAGAGGGCAATTGCATCCCAGCAGCCATGATGTGATGTGGGGACATCTGGGGGCAATGACCTTTGGACATAAAGGACAGAGATAAAGGCAGGGGAAGAAGCCCGTGGAGTACTGCAGAAAGGGCAGTGCATGATAAGTGAACCAGCACAATACCCGCCAGCAAGAAGTTGGTTGGTCATTGTTTCTGAACGTTGTTAATCTGGCACTGTGAACTGATATCAGATCAGTGTTTTGGACCATATGGCAAGTATCAGGAACCCTGAAACTGGATTTGCAATTTCATGGACACATGGGCTGGAATTTTACCTCATGATTGTTACCACACATGAATTAACATGTATCACTGGTTTAAATCTTAACAGCAACTAACTTACCTACTCATGGTGTGGGTGTCCTAGCAAGCTACTGACCCTTCAGTCGCATCTCAGCAGTCATATTATGACACCCTCAGAAGGAACCCTGCCACCATGTCCCAAACTATTTTCTAGCTCTTCATCAACTAAGAAAAAAAAAAACTTCAAAAAGCTCTCATTGAAATCTTAGAGCATGTTACAGGGATCACTATGTTTGGACTGTTTTGCACATGTTTTGCAAATTCTGGAACCTGAACTGAACCTGGCCTGTCAGCTGCTTCTCTCTAGGAGCAAGGTGGAACACTGTTATGGCATGCAGATGTGATGTGGGATGAAAGATACTCCCTTGGGCTAGCCTATCTCAGTCCATGTAAGACTTTTAACAATTACCAATGCTTTATATTCTGCTTGAGGGAGAAAAATTCAGAATTCCTGTTGAGGGACAGAGATGCTCCCAGCTGGATCCAGTCTCAGTTCAAAACCAGCTGCATTTTTTTTTTCACAGAATCATCGAATGGTTAAGGGTACCTCTGGAGGTAACCTGCTCGGGTGGGGCCACCTAGAACTGTTGTCCCAAGACCATGTGCAGATGGGTTTTGAATATCTCCAAGGATGGAGACTCTGCAACCTCTCCAGGCAACCTGTGCCAGTTCTCGGTCACCCTCACAGTGAAAAAATGTTTCCTGATGTTCAGAGGAAACCTCTCGTGTTTCAGTTTGTGCTCATTGCCTCTAGTCCTGCCACTGGGCGCCACTGGGCACCACTGAAAAGACCCTGGCTCCATCTTATTTGCACCCTCGCTTCAGATATTTATATATATTAATAAGATCCCCCTAAGCCTTCTCTTCTCCAAGCTGACAAGTCCCAGCTACCTCAGCCTTTTCTCATATGAGAGATGCTCCAGACCCTTAATGATATTAGTGGCCCTTTGCTGGACTCTCTTCAGTACGCCCATATCTCTCCTGTACTGGGGAGCCCAGGATTGGATCCAATACTCCAGGTATGGCCTCACCAGTCCTAAGTAGAAGGGAAAGATCACCTCCCTCAACCTGCTCACAGCATTCCTCCTAATGCAGCCCAGGATACTGTTAGCCGCCTTTGCAGCAAGGGCACATTGCTGGCTCATGTTCAACCTGGTGTCCACCAGGACCTTCAGGTCCTTTTCCGCAAAGATGCTTTCCAGCCAGACAGCCGTCAGTGTGTACTGGTGCATGGGATTGTTCCTTCCCAGGTGCAGGGTTTTGTTCTTCCCATTGTCAAACATGACAGGTTCCTGTCAGCCTATTTCTCCAGCCTATTGAGCTCTGAGGAATGGCAGCATGACCTTCTGGTGTATCAGCCATTCCTCTCAGTTTTGTGTCATCTGCAAACTCTGCTGCATCATCCTGGTCATTAATGAAGATGTTAAATAGGATTAGACCCAATGTTGACCCCTGGGTTACCCCACTAGTTAATGGCCTCCAACTATACTTCCTGGCGCTGATCATCACCCTCTGGGCCTGGCAGTTTAGCCAGTTCTCAGTCCACCTCTCTGTCTGTTCATTTAGCCCATATGTCATCAGCTTCTTTATGAGAATCCTATGGGAGACAGTGCCAAAAGCCCTACTGATGTCAAGGTAGACAATATCCACTGCTCTCCCCTTGTCTACCAAGCCAGTCATTTCATCATAGAAGGTTATCAGGTTGGTCAAGCATGACTTTCCCTTTCTGAATCTATGCTGACTATTCCTGATCAACTTCTTGTCCTTCATGTACCTGGCAATGGTTTCCAGGATTGGCTGCTCCATCACCTTCCCCGGGATCAAGGTGAGGGTGACAGGCATGTAGTTCCTTGGGTGTTCCTTCTTGATAGGAGGAACATTTGCTTTCCTCCTGTCTTCGGGCACTTCTCCCAATCACCATGGTTGATCAAAGATTATTGAGAGTTTTCAACAGACTTTAGCAGATTGTAGCCCCTAGATGAGTACAATTTAATTGTCCAATTTAGTCTCAATAGCCCCTTATCCCAGTGAAGAAAAAGCTGAGGATTTATACTGAAATAATACTACAGTTCAAAAAATAAAGCAGATGAAAACATATTTTTTTAAAAAACAAGAGTCTTGATGCAACTTCAGAATTGAAGTGACTTTGGGCTTTAAATTCCATTGATTTTGATGTATTTGACATGCTGTCTTGTGCAATTCTGATGACTACAGTACTGATAATAAGAACAAAACCTGGAATTTGTTGTTTAAGCCTGAAAAAATTTTGTATTTGCTTTCAAGTTTGAACAAATCATGGTGTTTTTATTAAAATAAATTAATTGTGAAAGGAGTGTTGTAGTGTATTGTTTCCCAGGCCCTGCTGATTCTGTGTTTATTATCAATATTTGCTGAAAGTAAAGTAATTCCTGCT
>NW_010545409.1:39543-145199 GCF_000687285.1 Phaethon lepturus
TCCTGCTGAGCTGTAACCAGAAAGTTACTTAACTGCCCAAATATTCACAGCTGTTAGGGAAAAAGATCTAGTTTATTCCAGTCTCTTCAGTTCACCATTCTGTTATAGACCTACACTTGCCATAAGATTATTGATCATCTTTTGTTAAGATGAGAGATAGATGATACTTGAAAGTTTGAGTTTGGTTTTATCACATGATTCTTTGGGTTATTTGAATCTTTTTTTTTTTTTTTTTTTTTTTCATTGTAAATCTGAGATACCTCATAAGATTTCTGTCATTTCTGTTGTTTATTATGACAGTTGAAATAAACTTTTTTCTCAGCATTTTTGGACATTTGTGTTCTGACTTCATACTGGGAAAAAAAGAATCTTAGCTATTTTGTTAAAAGTCTACATGAAGATCTAGTTTAGGCATGTATCACTACACAAAGAGCTGTGTCAGTGAGCACGCATCCTCTAGCAGCATAACATATGCTGAATGATCACATCCAATCTCAGTCATCACTTCTACTTCCTCCATGGCTAACTCTTATGACATCCTAATGAAGGATTTTTGAAATTTTTAGAAACTTTGCTCTAGCCACTGTTCCTTAATCTCTTTGGTGGGCAAGATTGTGCCAGAAAGGGATGCGTCCTTTATGGAAGAAACAAAGAGGTCAAAACATACAGTTTAGAGACAGGAGAGCGTTATTTTACTTATGACTCCAGCCTTGAAAAATTATTTAACACTGTGCAACATCTACAATGTAGGTAAATATATAAAATAATATATGAAGAGGTTTCTAACAGACAAGTAGGTTTTGTCTTCAATTCTTAGTGATCTTCAACTGGTAGTCAAGTGTCAATTTGCCCTTCTGCTTTCAAAATACTCTCCTCTATGTCACCTATAAGAGTAAATGCAATACAGTTATTTTTGTGAAAGAAGCCTGCAACCTTGAATTCTGTTTACAGGTTCTTCTTTGGCGTATTCAGAGTATTTGGCCAATTCTCAGCTATTCAGGAAGGTAGTTACACAAATTTTAGCCACTGTTACGAAGAGTCTTGTTCTTCAGAGTTACTTGGGAGCTATGTTTTAAAATGTTACCATCCAGTCAGCAAAGATAAACTATGCTTGTGATTTAGTTGACTAATCTCAAAAAAGAAACAGTGAAGAGTCATAAAAAGGTTGTAAAACCATCAGGTCATAAAAACATCAAAATTACAAATACATTATCACGAATGTTTCAAAGTACTTAAAGAGTAGCTAGAGGGTATGAACGACTAATAAATTTTCTCTGCTATGAATAGATCCATCAATTTCACTGATGAACCTCAAAGGAGTGTTGTGAGGTTCATGACAGACGCTGAGAGCAAGTAGTACTTTGCTTCAAAAATAAGTAGCTAAGTGGAATTGAAGACTACACAGTTTATTCAGTGGGAGTCAGAGTACCAAAATCTGGCCATTCATGAATTAGGGTCAGATCAAGCCTCCCATTGACCTCAGTGGGAGTTTTGCCATTTGTTTCAATGGAAGTTGGATCAGGCTATCAATGCTTTAAAGTGGTTCAATAGAAAGTGTTATTGAAATGCAAATGTACATGTTCTCTTCATCTTAACTTCCCATCTCCCCATTCAGTGTTGTTTGTAGAGAGTGTTATTATGGGTTGCTGCTCTGGGACTTCTGTTAAACAAAGATTTTTGTATGCTCATCAGGGATATATTCTGTAGTACAGGGGAATCCAGCGACAAATTTTGTAATAACAGTTCTAAGCAGATCTAGTGAGTCTGGTTTGAAAAGCAATCAAGCTTTGCTGTATCACCAAGCCTGAACAAAGATGAAGTTGTCTATGCTGTTGAGTATAGCACATTCATTTAACGCTTAGTGTGAGCTGACCTGCTCGATGTCATAAAAAAAAAAATCTTTCAGGTATTCAGTTGCCTGGAGACACTACCTGCAATGGTTTCAAGTAACACTTAAAAAATTACTACAGCAGAAAAAGACTTGTGTAGGAAAAACAGAAGTTGAGTTCATGTATTTGAAGTAGCTTACTGCTAGCTCAGTTTCATTCTTTGTGCATCAAATGTCATCAGCACAAATGAGTGGATAAACCAGTAAAGATTCCATTTTATTAAGATTAAACCATGCCTCTCTCTTCCTCCTGCCTACCACAAGTCCCCTTCCTATTGCAAATGCCTGGCTTTGTCTTCCTCCTCCCCAGCAATAGTAATTACTAATACCAAACCTGTTGCACTGGGGAGTAGACACATCCTGTTTAGCTTGCTTGAGATCTTGAAAAGCAGTCTAGAGCTCTCAGCGGCAGCCAGCAGGCCAGCATGCATATTTTTTCTATGCTGGGCCAGGAGTGTACACACATACACACAGCTGGTTGCTTGCCCAGCCAGGAAATACATACCTTCTGACTGGTGGTGTCGAGGCAATGTATGGCCTCTCAGCCTCCAAAGGGCACAGGTGTCAGCATCACTCTCATTGGGAAAAGACCAAAGGAATTACTTTATGAGATATGTGTTATACAGGCCCGAGACAGCCATTTCCCACTGCTCTTTGAATACAGCAGCTAAGTCAAAAGAAGAAGGAAGCATTAAAAAAAAATGAAAATAAAACTTTAAAATGTAATTGCAACCACTTCATGGTGTAGTGATGGTAGACAGGAGCTTAAACTCGATTTTTTCTGCAGACTAGATATCAGGTCGATGGCATCACTTGGACGTAAGAGTAAGGGGCACTGCTGATTAAGTTACAGTCTGTTACTATTGCATATGGCAATCGTTACAAATGTAGCCTTAGTGGCTAGTATGTATTGAGCTAACTAAAAAGGCAGTTGGCTTGTTTATTGTGATTAAAGCACTAGTAATAAGATCTCTTATTTCCCTATCAGTAATATTCTAATTGCCACGGACCCATGGCAGGTCACAGTGCCACCTGCTCATTTTGCAGGGACCGTAGGTTGCATCCTTACTGTAATATAAAAGACACCGGCTTGATTACTCTCCCATAAATATCCACATTGTTTAGTTTTTAACCTTCTTTCTGGCATGCTTTTGGCCCTTGCCCCTCAGATGTGTCCTAGACACAACTTGGGAAGGAAGAAGCATGGCCAATCACTTGCTATTGACTGCTGTAAACTCTATGGCTGAGGCTATCATGTCCTAGGGTGACAGGGAGGCAGAGGAAGCCAAAAAGAAAGCATGCAAATCATGAGCCCGTTTACTCTTGAGGACAGAGAATGATCCCTAAATAGTTCCATTTACTAGGCTGGATTTAAAGTATGAATTCCCAACTCTTGGTCTTGCAACACCAATAGCACTCTGCAAAGAAGGAGGAGACATAGAGCTGGGAAGAGCTTCCCCAGGGCTATTTAAAATAATAGGTTCATGCTACCTATACTCTTTTCTTGTACTTTTGGCCACAAGTCAGTTGGATTTTGTGCAGCTGAAGAGGATTGTAAGTGCATGAAAGTGGTGGAATTACTTGAGGATGCAAAAGATCCTGAATGGATCTGGGTCACAGTGAGGTTTAGAAGAGAAATGACATTTAATGCAATTCAGTACATATTATTAAACTGAAAGAATTGTCGGGGGACCTTTGGGTAGCATTGAGCTATGTGGGAAAGGTTAGGGTTATGTCTGCTTTGCAAAATAGTGAGATGAGCATCATGGGAACCAAAGTGTGATTTTCTCCCAAGTTCTTATTTTTCCAGGTGATCCATATATATCTGTATGCTTGAACCTGTGACTTACAGAGTAATGTCTTTCACCACCACTCGTTTTAGACACTACTTGCAGTAATTTTCTTAGTAGCACAACTCTTCCTAAGATCCAGCATGGGTCCATGAGTCTGAGAGGAATGCTACTTCCACTCTTATTAAAATACTGCTTGCAAGCCTTGCAAGCACCTGTGCTTGTCTTGGAGAACTCCCCATTGAGGAACTTTGCTGAGCAGGCTTAGCCCTGCTTAGCTTATGAGATCCAGCATGATCACTTTTGAGGTGGTGTAGCACCTAGCCAAGAGAACAAAGCAACTGCATGTTACATATATGGAGGTGTTAATTTTGTAAAAAAAAAGTGAACTAATTGAGAATATCTTGGGAAGGTTTTTTTTCAGTTTTTTCCCCCCTTTTTATAATTAAATACACTTTGTACACCATTTTGAGGGATTTTATTTTTAACTTTGGTTGAAAGTCTTTTGTACAGAAGTCTGTGTCATATGAATTCCAGCCTTTGTTAGGGATGGATTAAGTTGTGGAGATTCTGACCTTGTGATACTACTATGTTTCTGCTAAACAAAGTCCAGTATGCCAAACAAAGATGTAGCAAGTAGTTACGAAATGGCATGGCGATTACACATGCTTTTGATTCTCATTGTCTGGTGTTTATTTTGGGATAATTCTGTTTTGAGAGTGGAAAAACCAGACTGTAAATAAAAAGGAGGTCTACAAGAAATACATTATGCTACACAGTTCTCAAAGGCTAATGGAGGGCTCCTCAGTGAGTGCCTATGAAATAGGAAAATTATTTTCAACAATGAAAGAAGAAGGTAAAAATATTCTGGGACACCATGACAAGTCAGAAAAAGAATGAGATTCACCCACTTGCGCAAAACCTGAGTAATTTACTGTTGCAGCTCACAGTCTGTGTTGTTTCCCTCCTACGTAAGGTTTCTAGGTCAATGCCTCTGGTGTTGTTCCAAACCACGCAGCTCCACTCCCAGCTCACCTCCCTTCTCCTGGACAGTGGGAGAATCTCTATTGCAACTTCCAGGAGATGTTGAGTTAGCCGGTACTGCATTTCTGCTCCTGACTTCTCTCCTATATTGCCCCACCCATGAAACCAGAGAATAGGAAAGGGAAGAAGAGGGAAGTGAACTATGCTGGCTTGCTGTGCAAATGTAAATTTTACCTTTTACAATTCATTTTATTGAATGAAATGAATCCAAAGACCTAAAAGAGCATAATAATAATCCAAAATCATATTTCAAGGGATACTAATGCCATTTTAAGATGAAACTTTTGTTATGGATGTAGATTCAGCCCTAAGTTCCAGAAACCATCATCTAAGCTATCTACTATTATTTTTATAGCTCTATAAATCTGTAAGGCCAAAGTCTACCATTCTGCGCATGTAGAACTCCATTTATTCCATGGGGAGTTGCACTTGCATATCAGAGGGTAAAATCTGGTCTTGATAGCAATAGGAAAAAGGGGAAGTCTTTCCCTTTTAAAAACATTTACTGTATCCTAGCAATGTACAGCGATGCTATGCAAGTCTGACAACAGAAAAATGGCTTTGAAAGTTATTAAACCTTACAGAAATACTGTAGGAAGACAATGTGATAATCTTTAGGAGTCTCTAGGTAGTGCAGGTTCCAAACATTGTCTACATTCTAGCCACAAAGCAAGTAAGGTAATATAGAAGGACATTTCTTAAACACTTGTGTTGAGGTTGATGCAGAGCTCAAGAAAATCTGACTGTCTGAAAATGAAAACAAACAGGGTAATTAGGAGAAGTAACTACTTTGTTCTCAAGGTTTTGTAATTAAAAAAAAAATTAAATCTACCTTATTTTTTTGTGTAGGTGGTCTTTCTAAAATCTTAGCTTGGGATCGTTGCTTTACAGTTTAGAGCTTGAGTGATTTTAAAGTTCTTAAAAACAACAACTAAACTCTCTGCATAAGCAAATAAATTATGTATCAGCTGTTCTAGTTCTCCAGGATAAGAAATTAAAACAATGGGAAGAAATGTACTGAATGACCGGCTTTATGATCTTGTTAGCTACAAAGTATAGCTAATTAGAAAAACCATTCTAAATTTAAACTTTGCTGGAATGAGATATCATTGTTATTCACAAAAGCACAATATGGCTGTGCATGCAGCCTGCCACTATCTCTGAGGCCAAACTGACTCTTGAATAGGTTATGTAATTACCAGAGGAGGACAGATAGGTGGGAATCTGAAGATGACAAACGATTTAGAAGCTGACAGAAGGCTGCTAGTTTCCACAAGCTCAACTTCTTTCAGCCATCTGTAAATATGAATAGAGAATAGAGTAAAAGGAAAACGGCACTGTGGAAAGCTTTTCTATGGAGATCTTGAGATAATTTTCTTTCCATCTTCTAAAATACCACAGGATGTGTTCCTAGTCTCCATGGCAAGGTTCTGCCATTGGTAGTTCTGGTACCTTTTTCCAATTTTGAATACTGCCATTTGGTCAGTATTTATCATTACACTTTATTGCTCTACCAAAGTCTTGAAGATGAAGTGTCTCCTGAAAGAATATTCTAAGAGGTATGAAAGAGAATTTGGGAAATATCAGACAAGGAAAGACTAATTTATAGTCAGACCTCAATTCCTATATATGCAACCTCTCGGTATGGCTTCATATTTTATTGACTTGCGTATTTGTGACTTGACAGCATCACACTCTAGAGCTTGGGCATAGAGATGAAGGGAAGGAACAAAATTTCCAGGGGGAATTGCAACACCTCCAACCATGGTGGCAGGACACTCTGCCCTTTGAGTGGAGCTGATGTGACTTTTGAAACAATTACATCTCATGTTCCTATTGAACAGTATAGGAGTTGTAAATAAACTTTGGTAGGAACAGAGATTGAGAGAGGAACCTGAGTGCATTTCTTTTTTTGGTTTGGCAACAGGTTCAGAACGATGTTTTGGCAAGGACCAGATGCTCATACTTTAAAGGGCAGTTATACAATATTCTTAAAAAGTTAATCTCATATTTAACTGTCTTAATACAATGATCAAATAATTTCAAATGCACACTTAGAAAAGCACATTGACATACAGCATTCATGGCTTCTTCCTTCTAAAATCACTTAGGAGAGAAAAAAAAGATCTTTTTAAAGAAGAAATCTTAAACCCATTGTTCCTCTAGGTGCAGTACATTTGGATTCATGAAGAGGACATAAAGGCATGGCTCTTCATTCACAGATATTTTTACATCAACTGAATGACTGTTTTGGAGCAAGTACGGTTGAGGTTCTATCTCATTTCAAGTCCTTCCTGCCACCTTCTGCTGCAAACAAGAGACATCTGAGATCTTTTTCTACTCACACTGCTTCCCTTCTTATGAGTTTACCAATGAATTGGGTCATTCTCTCTGCCCAGTGATTTTGTGGTAACTTTTTGCTTTAGAGTCCTCCAGAATTGTGTCTTTAATGTACTTATGAAACTTCTTCACTGGTAAAAAATGTGGGCTAAACCCAAAACCAACACTGGCACATCTAGGGTGTCTATATTTTCTGGCATCACTTTCCAGTACAACCACATAATAATTAAATAACTAGCTGATATCATACCCAGTCTGGGTAACTATTTTATCAGATACTAAATAGCAGAAAAACATACAAAAATAGCAATGGCAAACTCTGCTTTATATGATAACCACAGAATGCATCATACAAAATAAGACATTATTAGCTCTTACTGCTGGTTAAAATAACATGCACATTTCTGTGGTAGTGAAGTCACTGAACTGATAGCAATGGAGTCCTAATAACTGGGTTCCGTGAATTCCCCTGGAAACTGGTACTGAATATAGTTATTCCTGGATGTAGCCATCATGGAGGTGGATGGGCTGCCAGTAGGGTGACGTTTTCTTCATCCAGTGACTAAGAGAATGTGCTACATCTGACAATGCCAAGCCAGGGGTTGTAGTCTCTTTTGCCCTCATGTTTCTCACTTAAATCTGTGTCTCACAGTCCATTTCTAAATTGTTACTCATCACAGCCAATCTAATTGTTATACTCATCATTGGCATTGGTAAGACTGAAAGAGATCATTCACAGATCATTTAATCAAGCCAGACCCTCTAATTTCTGTTTGCACTTTGTTTTCCTTGATGCAGATTATTTGCATTAGTTCAGTACTCCCCCACTGTGCCCTGTCCATTTGCAGCACACGTAGTGACCCACAACTCCCAATGGCTCTGGACAGTGAATTATTCAGTCTTGTCACTGTTCTGCCACTTCTTTTTCATGTAAATCTGCTGTACTTCCATCTGCCACCTATGGAATGGGGTTAAAGAAATCTTCCTCATGCACCAGGCTGCCGGGTAGGGCTTAATTCCCTGGGTGTGTCTCTCCTGGTGCTTTATTTTGGAAGGGCATGCTTTTGAAGTACACTTCTTCATCTTCTCCAATTATTTCCCTTCAGTTCACATCATGGTCCTTCCTCGTGCTTAACTAGAGGACACACTCCAGATGCACATCTGATGCAGTCCAATCAACAGGAATGGATTAAAGCTAATCAAAGTAAAAAAACCCAAAACATTTAGTAATGGGGATGTTGGGTCCTTGGTACTAACTGTTTTGCTCTGCAGATCCATTCCTATTCTGCCACGATATATAATCAAGACATAGACATTATTATAGCTGATGGTTGCCTTTGTGATCCTTGGATGAACAGAACAGACAAAGTATGAGTTTTTGTGTGCGTTTCAGAGAATAAATACAACCTTTGTGTTTTAACCCCAAATCTTGGCTTTCTTTCACTGTACTATTTTAGTGGGAGATTCCATAGTTTATGTAAGAAAGTTTACCTTAGAAGATCTAATAGCAAATGGAACCTGCTTTTGCACTTATGTAAATAAAATCTATTCATGCTGAGTTCGTTCTGGTCCAGGGACATTAACCAGCAATGTTTATTTTTTTATTGCTGGCAAATTTCCCCGAAATTTTCATTTTGAATAGATGCAGAACGTTAACACCAGTAGTTTATTTTGATACTTACTCTATACACATCCTCAGATATTAAGCCATACTTTGGGGTTACGGTAAAGTTAGTTTTAAAGACTTTGTACTCCAAAACAATGTTTGCCTTACCCCACCATATGTTTGAAATGGAAATATAAATGCCAGCAAAAGAAGAACCCTCATATATGTAATTTTATTGCAGCATTTCTGTGTTTCACAGCATGCCACTTTTACTGATGCTATCTTGTGCTTGATTCTTATTGCACTTTCATATCCTTCACTCTGATATAATTCTGAATGTCTTTGTGGTATTACTTCCAACATAAAGAGATATATGAAGAATCAGGCCTCGAGAATCAATTTTTATCACTTGCTCACTAGTTTTTCTTTTGTCCTGTACAAACCCTTTCTTTCTGTTTATCATCGCTTCTGACAACGTTACAGAAACCCCTTGCTTTCTGAGTGGTGGCAAAGTATTGCTAGCTTTGTGTGCATGATTTGACATACCAGCTCTGCTCAGCTAGCCCTCATACTGATAAAAGTCTCTCTCTGTCTCTTAGCCAGCAGGAGGTGCTGAGGAATGATGCAACAAATGTCTTTTGACTGAGATAGTCAGGATCCCTCTATGCTCTATGCAAAGATTTTCACTGACTTACTTGTGAGTTGGATCTGAGCATTGTCACATCAAAGTAAGGATTTTAGTTCTATTTTTAGGATGGCATTTTGTGTTTGGCTAGAGCAGGGACATTCTTCTTTTGCTCATATTTTAATTAAATAACCTTTAAAACAAGTGAGTAGGAACATTCAAGCCAAAGCAATGGATTTCGTTACTCCAGGCTGGAGCAGTGATAATGCATAGCATTTATTAAAGACTTTGCTCTTCTCAATCTATTTGGAATAGATGACAATATATTATAATGATAGAGGTGGGGTAACTGATAAAGGAAATATTGCTAATCCTTAAACTAACTAGCAAGATAAACTGTAAGCACAGCTTTAGATTTTATATTATGTTAAGCAATGACCAAAGAAAATAAGAGTGAGGGAAAGGAAAATATATTAAGATATTGTTGTTGTCAAATATAATTAAGTGCTGGTTATCATAGACACCCCTAAATATTCACCTTCATATTTGTTAGCATTAGTCCTAACGTAAACAAAATAACTACTGAACCCTTGAAACAGGAATCCCTCTCCCACTCCACTTGTTGCAGCTAAAAGTTTCCCTATATTGACTAAGTAAATATTTTCAGTACTCTTCTAGGGGAACCATGGAAAATACAGATTGTTTCTCATGTCACTGTATTCCTTCATGTCCTTGGAGGTTTCAGTTCTCAGTGTGTGATGTGAACACCTTTCTGCCGGTAAGGTGTATCAAGTCACAAAGTCATCGAACACAAACACTTTGTTAACAGGAACAGGCAAGCATACGCACTTTGCAACACTTAAGCAGCTAGCCAAAAGCAACCACTGAACCATCAACATGTATTTTAAAGAAAATACAGAATACCGTGGAAGATACCGGGGTTAGAGAATGTCTGCTATAACACCTATCTGTAAGAATGACAGCCTAATAAACTGTAGATGCCTAGAAAGATAATCTTGTTACCAGACAAATCCTACAATACTGTATTATATAATCAGTTTGTGAACACTTTGAACATTATACAGTGATAACTGTATAAGTACTGCATGGATTTATCAGAAACAAATACATCTAGTTTTTCTTTGAGAGAGCAGTTGGCCAAGGAGTTAAGAAAGGAGCAGTAGACTTGTCAGATATTGATATTAAGAAGGCTTTTCACAGTCCTACCTGCTTTTCTGAAAAGAAAACTAGGAAAATGCAGTGTAGAGGAGTTCACCATAACATATGCATGGAACAGATGTCACTTCTTGGTCTCGTTCTCCTCAATATTTTTATAAGTAACTTGGAAGATGAAGCAGTGGATTTTCAAGTCACACCAGCAGATAGGAAGTGCTGGCACTTTGGAGGACTGTATTAGAGCCTGGAGAGACGATCTGATATGAATAGTACAAATCAGAAAAACAGAGAAGTGTAATTTGCCACAGATATCCACTGCATGAATACGAAATGGGAAATATTTATGTGGGATGCAGGACAGGAAAGAAATCTGAAGACTATGCAGCCCTAAACCGAGTAAGAGTGGACTGCATGATATGACTGAAGAAAGAAGAATCTCACTGTAGTGCATATTAGCAAGAGTATCTTATGTAAGATGTGGATGGTTGTTCTGTTTTACTCTGCTTGGCACTGGGGACAGTCAGCTTGAGTACTTTGTCCTGTTTTGGGCACCACACTTTAAAAATGATAGAGACAAACTAGAGAGAATCCAGAGGAGAAGAACAAGAATGATGTGGTATGGAAAACACATCGCATGAGGAAAGATCAAGAGAATTGGTTTTGTTTAGTCTAGAAAGAGAAGATGAGAACAGTGTGACAGCAGCCTTCCAGTATACAAAGCTAGCTGTTCTCCACGTCCACAGGGGGTACACAAGAAGGTGTTGATTTAATTTGCAGCCAGAAGGCTTTGCTGCACTGTTGGGAAAAAGATGTAAGTTGAAAGACAGTAATGTGGTGGAATAGGTCTCCAACAGAGCTTGTGGATCCATTGCACAGGACAGTCTTGTGCAGGGGTGAGATGTCTCTCCAGCATGGTCCAAGGGACCAAGGATGAATCAATGCAGGGAGAGAGAACATCTGTCTGACAGTGTGTGCTTTCTGTCATTCAGCTTTCTTACAAGAAAAAGAAATTCCCATTGGATTTCAACTTGTGACATAGAATTTCTGTGCCCTACCAGTATTTTCCTGATTTTCAAAGCATTTATTTACCCAGTTTCCATGATTTCAGTGTCCTCTCTTCTTGCTCAGACTTTTCCACAAAACTCATGGCTACACGTACGTTATTATCACTCTCCCACTTTGTGTTTATTGTTCACATTCCCATTTTATGTAATATGAAAAAAACATTCCCACATTTAGGAGCATGCAGTATAATGATAACAGTTTCAAAGGAAAATATTGACATTAGTCTGGTTGTGATAATGCAAGCAAGTAAAAATTTAGCTGACTATTTAGTAGCAGGGTAGTAAAGAAATGCTGTACAAGCCAAAATCAGATGTATAACCAGAAGATTCAGTTCTCTTCAGTCCTTTCCTGGCTCCAGATCTAGGTACTAGCACAGAAGCAGAGTCTTAGCTGCTTTCCACATGTCTGGACATGCCAGTGTCTTAACTCATCTTACTTCAAATGCCACTTTAAAATACATCTGCGCTGTAATGCATAAAAGGAACCTGCTGTGCAATAACACCTTATGTAAATTGTGTCTTGTGGTTGTTGCTACAGCTCCACTAAGAATTACAAGCACATTTCACCCCCCCACACGTTAACTGGCCACTGCTTGTCTTAAACACCTGCCTTGTGTATGAGATTGCAAACTTTTCAGGTCAGAGTTTACCTGATGTCTGTACAGTACCTCACACACCACCCTCCTGCCTGTCAACCCATTTGTACTTGTAAGCATTATCCACACTGTCTCCCTTAGTTCTACAAATCCAGGCTATGTCTAAACTCTTCTTTGTAACACCTTTATGAGAAAATTCTCCTGGCAATACAGAGTTATCCTCTGGGGTCTCTATTAATGCACCATGAACCTTTATACTGCAACATTCATTTCTCTTTCTTTGGCTAATGCAATGCTGTCTGACCGCTATTTTTACAAGAGGTTTCTGAAGTGCTTATTTGCCTGTTCCTACAGCCTTCCCCCCCCTTTCTGCTCTTCTGCTTGCTCCTCCTTCACTGCCACATCAAATGAACTACCCCTTGCTCTTCTCAGGCTGCGTCCTGGCTTGCTGCCATCCTCCCTAGTAGCCAGTTCTGTTCTGTCGGCCAGCATTCACCACCCACATCCTAGATTTTCAGACATGTACTTGCACATTCGCAGCTCAAGGTTTCTCAGCAGAGTAGGCAAAATAAAATTTTGCTACCCCAGCAAGTAGACTGCTGGTGTGTTGGCAGTGTTGATAATGCTTTTTAATAGCTTCTTCCAGTATTTTTTGTACTGACAGTCCATATCAACCCCCTCTCTCCACTACCTCCCCCCGCCTTGGTTATAAATTTGTTGAAGAAGGAACCAGCCATTTGTTTCCCCATCCAGCTCAATAGGGTCTTGGTCAATGACTGGAATTCACAGACAAGTCATGCAGTTATCATTAGCATCTCAAGGTTTCTGCTTTCCATTGCAACATACATGTTTTTTAACAAGAACAACAAACAAAATTACTCCCAAACTTGGATTTTCATCATTAGGCATTTCTTCATTTTCTTTTAACACTGACAGATTCAGCTCTCATTTCTTTATCAGTTCATTCACTATAAATCTATGCCTTTTAAGCACTGCCTAAGACTTTCTATTTTTCTTTTTGTGTTCTTTTCTGGTTATTTTGTCGTCTTCAACAGATAATCCTTGAATCATATAGGTCATCCTGGTTGGTCATTTTTCCATGTCCAAGTTATATTACCAACATTTTTCAGCACAGTAAATCATATAATCAGTCACTACTGTTTCACGTTAACCCTGAAGAGAGAGCATTATATGCTCACATAAATTGTCCACCTATTTCATAGAGAAGTTCACTGGAGTCTGTGGTGACCTCTAATGGCTGTAAAAACTGTGTACTGAGCACAAGAACAGAGGGATTTCTTGGGTTTCCCACCTTTCTGTTAATCTGCACAGAGCATGTTGAAGACTTCTGGTGCTATTCTTTTTCACTCTGACTGATGACTCTGTAATTAGTATGAATAAGCCTTCTACTGTCACTTATCTTGTTCAACTATTTATCTGAGTACCCTGGAGGAAATAATGAAACATCTAGGTCAGCAGTATGCAGGTACCCTCAGCCATGCATCTTCTTCATTCCCAGTGCTGATAATCCAGAGGCTGAACACCTGGCTCAAATTAGCTTGTTCATAAAGGTCAACTGGCTAAACCTCACAGTGAGTAAAATAGAAACAACAATTTGAGGAAATGGAAAATATTTGGTGGAACTAGCCACAGCATTTTCCACCGTGGGGAGCTTTGCTCTGTCAGATAACCAGCTGTAGCTATCATCTTTATGGATTTGCAGAAGCTTGTTGGTTTTGTTGGTGAGTGGCAGAAGTGCTAGAGCTAGATATCTGGCAGCTTGGTCACAATGACTTCCCTGTTGCTGGGACTTCCATCAACTTTCAGCATATTTACTGCAGTGTACTGTACTTGGGAAGAAATTACATCCACCCTGGAAAGAGTCGCTACAACAGCATTTGTGCCTGCAGCAAGACTAGAGATCTCATTGCTATGCTTGTTTTGCCAGATGGCTGATGTATGACAATGTGCTTTGAAGTCCCAGTTCACCAGCTGGAATGAAGGATCTTCAGCCAAGACGTACCTGCTCTGTGCAACACAGCATGTAAGCTGTTAATAAGTGTTATTTGTAAGAACTCTTTTCATTTATTAAAATATAACTACATGTACAAGCAGTGGTAAATGAAAAGGAGGGCCAGGCAGAAACCACAGTTGGCATTTTAACACTATGGCACACAGATGAAAAAAACCCCCAGAAGTCAGAAAAGAGGATACTTGGTGAGTCATACTCATAGTTTGTGGCTAGGACAAAAAATGAGAATTATCGTTACCATATACAAGGTTGGACTTCATGGGAAATCATAAGGATTGCTTTGGAATTAAGAAACTGCAAAACTTGTGGGTTTTTGTGAAGTCCCAAAATCCCTTGTTCAAGTTGCACTGTCTGAAAGTTTGACTGAGGAAGGGGGCTAAACCCAAATGACTTAGGTTAGGATTTGTGCTCTTCTGGACTCTTGATCATCTTGCCATTCTGTAGAAAAAAATGTAGCATATGAACCATTTGTTGAGAAAAAAACACTTTTTGTCTGCCTTTGCTTTTTGCTCAAAAAGTGGAAAAAATTGTCAAGCTTGGTAAAAATTCATTAGTTTTGGCTGAGAACTGCAAAATATACCTGCAATGTTTTCCTCAATTATAAAGAGTAGGTCAGAAGTTTACCTATTTTGTTGCTACTTGGACTCAGTTTTGAGATCTCAAAAGCTCCAGGTCCAACCTCTTGACTCAGAGAAGTGTCTTAAGAAAATAAGGTTGGTAATCCCCTATAATTTTTTAGAGAGCCACTATGTGCTCATTAAATGAGAGGACTCATCTTCCATCCTTTTCAAGACCACTTTTCATAAGTACTTTAATGATAAAGTTTTACTGGCACAAAAGTTACTGGAAAACAAATGCACTGGTGGCAGTTACAATTTATATTTGCAGCCCTGGAAAAAGTTTCAAACAGCAATTTGAACTGTACAGGAAATCCACAGATGTGAGTGTGAGCTAAAAACAGCACAACTTGGGATAGTGGTTTGGTACAGAAGAACTGGGCAGACACAGAAGATTTCATACTCATGGTAACAAAAAGGGGAAAAAAGCCTTGAAGAAGTGGCAAAAGAGGCAGAGGATCATTACATTCAGAGAATAAAAAAAGGTATGGAAGTTTTATGTTTTAATGCAGAAACATTGGGAAACCAATTAAAAAGCCATCTTTAGGCATTTTAAAACACGTTCTTCATTAAAAAACAGCTGTAAGACTTGAGCTGTAAAAAAGAGTAGGGAAAAGGCTACTTACTGTCTGACCTGACACTTTCAAAATAATTTTCCTAAACCAGGCAGCTATCAGAAACAGAAATGCAAACAAAGGCCCCACAAAACGCATCAAGCCTATGGCATATAAGCAAATCAGGAAAAATTTCCAGAAATTAAAATGCTAAGAACAAGAAATATGGCAAACAAGCAACAATGTATGTGATGTGGCTGTCCACATGAGCAGTGTTCATCAATCGATGCATATGTGGAAACTCCCAATAAGCCCAGTTTTGCAAAAATGTGGATCTCTTAAAGGTGTCAGCTGAACTGGAGTCCAAGGACTTCAATGTGTGAGCAGGCTGGAAATTCTTTATGTCAGGTAGACCAGGAACCTGATTCACTAGTCCAACGCTGCGGGGAAAGGCTTATAGAGAAGTGTTCCTAACTGAACGGATTGAAGAGCCAGATTCAGAAGGATATTAGTGGTAGATTCACAAAAGTTTTAGTGGAGAAAAATCTGGTATTTTAAAGGTTAAGAAATGTCAAGGAAAAACTGGGGATTGCTAGAAGCTGAGATAAGTTCAACTTTGCGAAGAAAACTGGAGCAATAGCCAAAATATTTTTGACAGTTATATAAAGAACAAGGAAAGAAGACGTTTCTCATTAAGCATATGGCACTAATTAGTAAACACAGGACAGCTAATGTAGGTTTGGCCCCTAAAGCAACTGAATAATTTGCCTCTGAGTTCAGGGGGAAGGATGATGTTGGGCATGAAGGCTAGGGTGGAGGAGTTAATGAAGTAGACTCCTCCAGAGGTGGGGAGGAAAAGATGTGGAGAACTTGGTTTGTTCAAAGCCTGCCACAAAGGTCAAAGAAATGTTACGGAGCAAACAGCACTCTGTCTTCAGTACAGCAGCTGGGACTGACAGTATTTTTAAAACTCCTTCATACCAATGAATTCAGCTGTGTCAGGCACTGCTGAAGTCATTACCTGCCATCGAGCAACTGCCTAGTGGGAGGCATCTGGTGCTCCTTATCCCAATGGTCTCATGCAAAGTGTGTATTTTTTGAAAAAAAAAACTTTTCAGCTAGCATCCTCCCCAGAGAGGCCAGTGCCTGAGTGAGCCTGAAGCTTGGAGTCACCTCTAATCAGTGGGTGAAACGTTAAAAGAGAACATCTACTTGCCTCTTGTTATTCTTATTTCTTGAAAGGAGCAGAATAACAGAAGACCAGGGACTGTAAATGTATCAGCTAATCAGAACCGTGTATTTCAGGAGTTTCCTTCTGTAAGAGAAATCATTCAAGAGCTATTTTCAAATAAAGAATCTTCATTTAAAATGCCTTAAAGCAACTGTGCAAGAAAATACTGGAGGAATATTGAAAAAAGAGCAAGTACAGTGGAGTAATTTTAAAAATTAATAGAAACAATTATATGAAATAAATATAAGCAAAGCTAAAAGGGTTACAGCATAAAACACGCACAGGAACGCTATGATTAATGTAAAGAGGGATTGCATATTCTGTTATAAATGTTTAGTGCCTTTATTTTTAACATTGTGGTTTATATTATGGATATAATGACCTTTCAGAAATGGCAGATAAATGGCAATTTCAAGCTAAGAATTTTTCAACTACTTAGGGAAAGTTTGAATGCCAAGTTTTCTTATGATTTTTATTGCAGTATATTTACATTAAAAGCTACACATATATAAACTACAGCAAAGAACCCTTTACTCAGAAGTATCATTTGTTTGGAATTCCTATGGCTCTGCTCTCTTACAGTGATATGCATATATTTAAATAACTGCAATAAATCTAAAAAGTAAGATCTCAGTACTAACAGCTTAATGTACATAATGTTGCTTGTAACCTATTATTTTGAAAGTTAATTTTAAAATTCAATTGATAGGAAAACCTCATGCAATCATTTGTAAGTGCCTATCTATGAGCAAAATGAAGAAAAATAATTCTCTATCACCTAAGCTATTCTTTATAGATACGAAGTAATTGTTTGTACATATTTGACAGACATATGTTTCTTCTACTGATGACTTTTTTGTATTTTTACATTACTACTGGTGAATACATTTCATAAGACATGTATCTCCTTTCAAGACTGGGGCAAACGGATGAAGTGTTGCTCTGATAAGAAGATACAAAATATACTGATGTGTGATAGAAGGTGGCCATGACCTTTTTCAGATTGCTGGAAAAATATTTGTTAAAAAAAGAAATAGGCATTTTGGGAGAGCATGTTATCACTGTGGAAGTTAAAACCCAGTTTGGGAGACCTCTTGCATAACAATACCAGCTCTTTCTTAGCACCGATGAAATGTAAAATGGACACCGTTGTGATTACAGACATTGTGGAAGACCCAGGTTGAATTTAACGGTCTCATTGAAGTCAGTCAACTTCACTGAGGTCTTCAGCTGGAGCAAATTAATGTGATCACTGAAATGGATTTTGCTACGATGGAGCAGATGAGGTGCTGTGTTATGATGGTGCTGCAGAGTGATGACATCAATTCAGGGCAAAGAAGTACTGGACTGAACAACCTAATGCAAGCAATAACAAGCTTGTGTGTGTGTGTGTGTGTATGTGTGTGTGTGTGTGTTTGTGCACGTGCTGCCTGCAGTTTAACACGCCTTCCTAAATTTTGTGTTTCTTCCTAGCAATTGATCTGGAGCTAGGAGAGATGCCGTCATATGCTGGAACTCTCCCAGAGTGCTGCAAATGACATAATTCACCACTGATATGTGAGTTCATGGTGAAAAATAGAAGGCTACTCTGCTTTTGATCAGTTCGCGATGCTGTTGTCTGAGGCATTACATAAAGCCTCTTGGGCAGGGTGATTAAGCTACTTAAAGCATTGGTACAAGACTGGTTTGCTGGGAGCACTGTGAGGTGGCTGCACTGGGCCACACACTAGATTTATGATGATCTAATTCAAATTTGTGCAGCTGCATGGCTTTGTATAACTTTACTTGCTTTATGCTGCATTATGTGCGGCGCCACTTCCCTTGGACTGGCAGATTAGTTTGGAGGAGGATCTGCTATTGTCCTTCCAGTGTTTTAAATACGTTTTTATATTTGGAAGTTGTTAAGCTTAAATTAGGATAAGAATCTAGTAGAGTGAAAAAGAAACCAAAATGACAAGCAAAGTAGATAAATGTACCTACTCTTTTGGTTTCCAAGTGTTTATAAGTTTCTGTCCAGAGTGGCTCTCCTTAACTTAGGCTGATGTTCCCTAACTAACTGCCTCTATAGTAATGTCCTTCAGCCTCTCTTTAATGAGCATCTGTTATGCAAATGCTGGCACTGTCATGATAACCGCATTTCTATGACATCGCACTTTCAGCAAGTGGGACTTGTGCCAAGTGCGGGAGAATGATACTACGAATTTTCAGCTAGAGTGTACTGTGATTTATGCCAAATGCTGTAGTTGTGTTTTAGTCCTTCACTGACACGAGTCTGGATGAGGGAATAATAACTAAGGACCCTGATATTTCCAGTTAATGTTATGGTCCACATTCAGGGTGGGCTATTAAAAAACATATAATCAAGAATAAGACAAAATGATTCAGAAGCACAAATCTCACTGGTTTTCAGTAGGTGACCAGTCTGCACTTTCTGCTGAAGGGAAGGAGGCTACGTGTGGAGTGGCAGGGACTATCCAACGTAGGTAGTGGGGAGCTAAGAGAAATGCAAGTAGCCATCGAGGCCTCCCCCCACCCTGGGTGGGCATGGAAAAGGCTGAACATGGGTACATTTCTTGTTGCCAAAGAAAATTGACTGCAGTTTGTGGACAAGGCTTCATTTTCAATCAGTATACAATACTGCCATTGCCACACTTTTTTAATATATTTTAAGCAGCAGAGAAACTGGTTGACTGCTTTCCAAATAAGTTGTGTTTGTAGAGGGTTTAGTGCTCTTAAGGAAGCAGCCTGCAAAGATTTAATGGGATCTGTGTGAAGAAGAGGCTGGGATCAGTTTCTGTGTTCACTGATCTGTGGATTTTTTATGGGATTAATTTGCAGTGCTTTACATATTTCTATTTAATTTCTTGAATTGACCACACTGTTACGGCTTGTTTCTTGCTGACTGGCATTACAAAATTGTCATCTGGAGCGACTAATTGGAGATTAGGGCACTGGTAAGGTTAGGGAGGCTGATTTGTTAATGAAGCCTCCTTTTCCGAAACGCTCCTTGAACGCTCTCGCAGGACGGAGGGTGTGCTGTCAGTTTATACAGCCTAGCTCTCACGATCGGGAAGGCGTCATCAGAGCCACAGACCAGCGAGCAGCCAAACCTGCCACCTCAGGGAGGGCTTGGTAGCTCTAAGGTGCCCTGGGTTTGGCCAGAAACTGGGGAACGTTTGGACATATGGTCTGTTCCAGGCATGAACTTCGCTTTCAGCACTCAGGGCACTAAAAAAATTACAATTCCTCTTTAATATAGTCTATTTTCTTATTCCGTGCACTGTGAGGATGGCTCTGAGTGTCTTCTAGGTGAATGGAGCTGGTCATACATACAAAACTAATTATAAGGCTTCTCAAGAAATTACTACGGGATAAAAATGGCCATGGAAATGAGTTCTGAGTTCAACTCAGTTCAGAGACACATACTCATGTGTGGCTGTGAACTGCAGTGGAGGTCTGTGTGACATGGATGTTTTTTCCAGCCTGCCTGCTTAAGAAGATGATAAGAAAAGGTAAACACAAGTGTTTTGCTGAATAAGAGTAGTGCTTAAATGTTTGTGTTGAGTGAGTACCTCCAAAATAAGATTTTTGTTTCCCACGACCTTGTCCATATTATCAAATTCTCACTTTCCTAGCAAGATAATGCTTTGAAGACTGGAGTAAACAAATCGAAGTCCTTGAACACGGATTTGCAGGGTGGTTTTGTTTTTCTTCTGTCTTTCATGGGATTTGCAATTTTCTCTGCAATGTCATGTGATGGAAAATGTTAGCAGAGCTGCCCTCAGATGGTAATCTGCATTCACCACAAATTCAAGCAGTTTGAGTGAAGTCTGGAGAATGATGGTAAAAGGACTTTGAAATGAGTAACTTCAATCCATTTTGTCCCCCATTAATGGGTTACCTGGTGCAGAGTGAGCTCAAGCCAGTCCCCTGAATCAACAGTAAGAGTGGTAGAGGTATTGAGAGGTAGAATAAAGACTAAAAGCTATGTACCATCAGCCCAGGAACAGCTTGGGGCAGGAGGGTATCCTGACACCCAAAAAGGTGGAATCCAGTACCTTATCGGCACTGTTACCCCCAGCCTGGACACCCTTCACTTTCACATGCATACATACTTACCAGTCAATGCACTATACTCAGCAAGGGCTGTAAGGAAAGACGACTGTAATGTGATGGAAAAAAAAGTGATGGAACTAGATTTTTTAAAATGTGAAGAACAGAAGATCGAGAAGAGATGTAATAATAGCGTGAATTCAGCTTTAAATGAGACTCTGATGAAAATGGATGTATCAAAAAATCTGAGCTGCTGCTTCTGATGGGGTTCCACAACCAGGCAAGCCTAAGTCATTATGGAGAGAGAAAGATGAGTTGAATTGCCCGTAGTTTCCAAAACTTGTCATGACCTGTGAACAGATGTAATCCTTCCTTTTTAAGGCTGGAGGAACAATGTCTCCCTGGCACCCTTCTGGGCTTAGTGGAGGAGGAACCCAGACACAGGACAAGTGCACTTTTGTAATGAATCGTAAGAATGGCCCCTGATAAAACTGAACAATAAAATGTCTGATGCCAGCTGGCCCTTTTGGACTGCTGCTTGTAACTTAATGGTAAATAATAAAAATGTTTGGTGTTCCAGCAGCACCTCGGAATACTCAAAGATGTGAGTGAACATTATCTTCATAAACACACTTGGGAAAGTAAAGTCATTGAGTAATATCTGTGCCATTCCCAGACAGAAGCAGCACACCTGGCTTAAGCAGATAGAGCTGTCCTTGAAGCCAGTGGGAGCTGCTGTGATAGCCAGAGCTGAATGTGGCCCAATGTGACAAATATCTGAGAATAGAACAGAAAAATCATATTACCAGGCTCATACTTTAACCACAAGAACATCCTCTTTACCAGGAATACATATTCCCTTTTGTGTAATCTGACAAATGTGTCTTATTCCAAAGAAAATGTTTTTTTTGGGGGGGAAAGGGGAAAAAAAAAGAGAAATGTAGAGAAATTCTATCAGTATTACCTAATCTTCCTCCCTTCAGCTGGGTGTTCTCAACTCATTGATATTGCACAGGCTGTGTAAGAAAAAACAAATCAATCACGCCATGGCACTGTTACTGGCTCAGCCTCCCTCCAGCCAGTGATGTTACCTATTTTTTTCCCTCTTCAAAGGATGCATTTCTTCCTAGTGGGAGAAAAGCCATCAGTCTTGCTAATGTCAGTGCGGGTGGAGACACTCCACAGTGCCGTCCTTCCCTTTCTACATACCTCTGTACACCTATAGACAAACTGAATACTAAGAAGTGTTTTCCTCTCTGTGCTGGGATTCTTCCTTTAGGACAATCAATAAAAAAATAATAGCACTGGAGTTGCAAGATCTCATGAAGTGGGAGAAATATAGCAAAGTGGGCAAACTGCAGGATTTAGTTTCAAGTCAGGAAATCAAAATCTCTGCAAAGCCATGTTCTGCAGCCGGACCATAGCTTTTGTCTATAACACTAAGTGGCTGCTGCATAATAGTGCTTTGGTGCTATCCCAATGGAAAAATGTTTTTTTCTTTTGTGCCAGATTCCCCCTATTGTTATGGGGAGTTTTGCCTGTGTAAGAACCGTGCAGTTCTTTCTTCACCTACTTAAAAGCTGTATTATAACAAGTCAGAAGAATGAACTGGTCATATGATTCAGCTAATTGAGACCATCTATATTTTTTTTTTTTTTTTTTTAAACAAATCAAAATATAGTTTGGAGATAGACAAGTATGAATGTTAGTCTTGTGCGCTACCTTCATGTATAAAAGTATGTGAAGAGGGATTAATTAATGAAGAAAATTCATTTGCAAAACACTGTAATCCAAAGAATTTGGTGCATATGCTATATAGGTGTATGTGTGAGAGAGATTGCATTTTATTTTTCTTATCTTTTCTTTAACACGTGTGTATCCTGCTCTTAAAGATAGAAAGTTCAGTAACACCTGCTCTAATAAAATAGAAAGCCTGCAGAAGCTCAACACTCCCCTCTGCTTCCCAACTAGAGAGTGAGCCACTGCTCTGAAAAGCAAGGCTCTGTGGACGTACCCCGAATGTTCCTGCGCTCCCTTGATCCCCAACTTCACTGTCGCATATGCGGCCGTATGGCCACCGGCTGGTGGGCGGGAGCTCCGGCGTGTAGCCCTGCAGAAACAAGTTACAAAATACGAAGTGGGAGTTAAGCTGTCTGAGGCAACACTTGGCTATTATATGTGGTGAGCTCAAGTCTGGTCGCAGAGTACTTCAGCTAATGTCTCCGTCAGCTTACCCCATTCCAGTCGGGTCCAATTATTCCTCAGAGCCTTACCCTGTACTTTGCTACGGCAGGAGCAAATCACTTGCACGGCACAAATTTTTGCCACGTGGTTCTGCTCCTGCTCTGCAGCACATGTCCAGCCTAGAGATGTTTTGTTTTCTCAAGCAACGTTACCAGTTACATTTCGTTTCTAAATCTAGATCCATTTCAGCAATCCTGCTCTATAATTGGGTCCTCCAGACCCCCAATCGACATGTCTGGTTCTCTGATTTTCTTCTCTTGGTCTGTTTTTCCATCAGTATTTCTTGTAACTGTCTTCCCTTGCTGATCGTTTTCTGAGTGCCTTGGAAGTTAGAGAAGCTGAGGATCACCATCCATCAGCTTTAACTGATGCATAGTGCTCCTCTAGATACCTTTGAAACAAAAAGAGTGAACTAATTTGACATGTGGTAATTCAGTGTTAGCCAACTAACATAATGCAAAATAATGGGAAAAGGTTTTTGGACCCAAGGCGATGTATTCCGCTTAAGTTTCTGTTCTCACACATTTCTTGCCATATCTTATCGTTGTCCACAGAAAAGGCATTCACCATAACAAGGAAAAAGAGGGTTATAATCTGCGGTTGACCTTTGATGGAGATAATGATACATTTTCTCCTAAAATCTGTGTGAGGCAGAGTTATTCATAGCTTCATGAAAATACCCCGTTTAAAAGCAGTGTATTGTTTTAAGTGAAAAAAAAAAATATTCACATTTGATTATAGTTTAGAAATGGCACAGTCCTACCCTGCACAACAATGGGGGAGCTATGTTTATGTGGAGATTTGACAACAGAGTCCTTATAGAATAAGAAGTCGAAGAGCCTGAGATCAGTTTTAAATATAACATAAATACAAATAAATACATAAAAATAAAAACAGAAGCAAGTTCATGTTTGGCATGTTTTTAAATATGGGGTTTAGAAGTGGAGTCATCAGATAAACTTTTGAATGGAGCAAAACTGTCATAGGACATTGCGTACTCTATACCATTTGGACCTAAAATCTCTCCCTGAATCATGTAACACAAGTTTGGTGCATTCAAACTTCTAGTGGAGCTTCATATAATTTGTTTTTGTCAAGGTGTTTTTCTCATCGTGTAGAGCATATTGTCTACCTTTCATCTTCTGAACAATATTATACACAACAGCCCTGATCTGTACAATGATTCTGAAGGGTGCAGCCTTGGTCAAACCATCCCTATTGAGCCAGTCAATGTTAAAAACAAGATAGAGTTTATTTGAAGATCTCAACGTCAAACTCTTAATGAATTAGCCCTGTTCAGCTCAGAGACTTTTTATTGCATCCAAAGTATTCATGCTAGCAATTAATATAGAAGTAGATCTGCTGGGAGACCGATTTTATGGGCAAAACTGGTTCTAATATTTGTTTTCTTCAGTTGTTCAGACTTGTTAATTTTCCTGATGTTCTGCAATATCTCCTGCTGTTAGTGGCCTTTTTTTTAGATGGGACGACAGGTAGAAAAAGATGCCAGAGGGCAGTTTGTTTTCAACGTTGTGGAGTTATATGCCTCTGATAGTGAACAGTAGATTTAAATGTTTAAAGATATTTGTTAAGTACTGTGCTAGTTTAAATACTGCAAGGGGTACTTGGAGAATAGAGGTTGACCATATGTAAATTTTCATCCCAAACATAGATTAAAATGAATTCAATAGGAAAAGATCTATTCATGAAAGACTTTAGCAGCTTCCACATTATTAATGCTTCATATTAAACTTGTAGTATGCTCCAAACGTTTTGTTACTGCAAATGTGTGAAGTACCTAACTGATAAGAGACTGGGGATGGAGGAGAGGGGAGTAGAGAACTGAAAGTTCTCTGTCGGAGAACTTTACTGGACAGTTTAGGAGGTGGATTTTGGATTGTAGGATAAACACAGTAGCCATAAGTGACTGCAAAAATAATAAGCACTAGGGTATCAGCTGAGGCAACTTTAAGGAGCAATTAAAATGTCAGCATTATCACCCAGTGTACGTAAATAGGGCAGGCTGTTCAGACCTCTGAGTTGCCAGGTCTGATATTTCACTATGCTACGATTTATAGCTGTTCTGAAGTAGTGTAAACTAGGTAAGAGATCTTACCACATCACTTTTCTTGAAAATATGGCCTCTTGCTTGAAAAATACAGAAGAATTTATTTAGGCTCATAGAAGCACACACTTAAAGTACTTTCTGAGCAGGGATAGATTTGTGAATCACTGTACCGGGCAATGACTAATTAGGCTTCTAATATACTGTGTGCAGTAGAAGTAATATAGCCTTTCAGGTACACAAATCAAAGCTAGAAACTGATTTATTTCAACCTACATGCCTCTGTTTCCAAGGAATTCAAACATCCAAAAAAGTTTTCTGTCATGTCAGGCTTATTGTAGTTTCATTTAGATATCAGGTTAAAAATAAAAAGCTATGAAATTCTGATAAAATATCCTGTACAAGTTTACACAGACAGGCCACTATGATGGTCCTGGTATCTGTTTCCTACTCTTCCCCAAGACATACCTGAGAACTTTTTTTGTTAAATAAAAAGTTGTGGTGGGGTTTTTTTCCTTCTTTTTGTCAGGATGCAGCTCACAGCGAAATATAGCATTTTAAAAAGATTTTGTCCAGACTTTCAGTATAAACTCAGAAAGGCAAAAAGACAACCCAGAGCGGATGGGAAATGATCCACCGAAATAATCATTATGCGGTGTCTTTTCATGCAACAGAAAATGAAGGGTTCAGATTTCTCCCACAAAGAAGGAAAACAAATACATTTGTGCAGTTTCCCATCTGCTGTAAATAGACTCAGTTTCACTGACCTCAGGAGCACAAGCAAGGCCTGCGTTTCATTTTATTATTCACCACGTATAGTATTTATACTATATAGTATATAGATTTATGGTATCACCGTGAAGACGTAACACGGTCCAGAGGTAAAGGAGACAGAGTAAGGAGGGGATGCCTTTCTCGAAGGCAGGTTGTAAGAGGCCATAAAGGCACAGAGCGGGCAGAGCGCGGCGTCGGCAGGCGCTTCTGCTGACATCGCGCCGCAGGAAAGGCTGCGCGTCTCGGAGCTCGAGCGCTGGCGCTGCGGGTGAGGAGTGTTGGAGCCCCGTCCAGCACAAGCGTGAAAGCACAGGGCTGTCATCCTTCCAGCAGCAAAATCCCGGGTGAACTTCTCCCTTTAGACACCGCATTTAATTTTGCCCTCTCTCAGGGGCTGTACCTCTGCACAGGCTTTTTCCGTACGTGCCCAGAGCTGCCCCGGTCTTGACAGGATCAAGCAGCTCCGAGGCAGTGACTCCGGAATTTTCTGCTGTGCTGTGGCTCAGTTTCAGCAGGGCGGGTGGGTGGCAAGTTTTATTCCTGCCCCACAGGCCGATAGGCAAGCTGCTCTTCTGAGGGCGGTGGGTTTGAACCCCTCTGGTAAATAAATTCCATTCTCTTACTATTGGGACTGTATGTTTGGGGGAAAAAAAACAAACCAAAAAAAAAAACAACCCAGCAACAACAAAATAAAAAACAAGGTGGCGAGCAGCTGTTGCTTAAAGGTGGTTACAAGGAGATCTGTTTGGTTCTTTGAAGGAGTTTTGCCTCTCAGCAGCAGCGGGCAGAGGTGACGACCCGCAGCTCCGTGCCAGCCGCGGGTTTCAGACCGTCCTCTGCCCTTAGCACTCCCTCATACGTGGGTTTCGGCAGCTGCCTGCTGGGCGTACTGATTTTAGGCAGGTCCCAGCTTAACACGCTGGCTGTTTTGGTTCTCTTTCAGAAGCACCTAGGTCTCCTCCGAAGATGTACGGCGGGAAGGATTTCACTCCCGGACCTAAGCTGGCAGCCTGGGGCTCGCCTTTATGTGCCCTCTGGGGAAGGAGCAGGGATCAAAACTGACGCTTAAACAGCCCTTCCTTTGAAAAATATTTGTGAATTCTTGCAGGATAAAACAGGGGCAATCCGCAAATTCACCCTCCTGCTGTAAATGTATCTCCCATGACAATAGTCACAAAATGCTCTGTGTAACTGCTTGTACGTGCAACACGTATGCGAGGTCTGAGTCTCCTGTACCTCAAAATATCAAAAATCAGTCCTACCGGGAGAGGTTGTTGTGTAAAACTTTCACCACATTCTAAAGCTTCTGTATAGTTTTTCCTGTGTCTGAAGGTCCTTTCGCCTCCATTAGTAGTTAGCACAGATTAATTAATTCATAAAACAAAGCCATATTTTTGTCACTTTATCATTTACAAAGTGTATCATTTTATACAGCTGATAAGCCATATTCTGAATCGATTTAAGCCTTCTCACCTCAGCTGGTTTTAGTACAGGCTTGTTGATTTATGCTTCCATAAGGTGTAAAAGTATGTGCTGCCACAATGAGTGATACACGTTCTAAAGTGTGCTGAAGGGAAAACAGCTCTGTTTAAAGGACTGAATATAGTCTGCTCTGATGGAAATTTCATGAAAATGGAATTCTTTTGGAACTGCAATGATCTTTCCTTAGCTGAAATTTTACTTTTTTCAGATGCCATTGCAAATGTGTTCTTTCTCATGCAAATGTTTCTTAAAATTAAAGGGACAAGACATCTCATTACTCCATGATCGAACATTATTCAAGCAGTCCTTCTAGTTAGCTCTTCGCAAAGCTTCTGGATGTCATTTTAAATTGTCTATCAGTGTTTCCATTTTATTCATAGTTTTGTGTTGAACTTCATCAAATTTCATCTCCCAAGGTGTGATGTCATAAAGGACATTACTGAAATCAGTTGGTCTGTAATCTTGCTGGAAGAAAGAAGGCAATGATTTTAATTGTCACTACCAAAGCAAGGATGTGAGTCAGTCTTACAAGAGCTTCTAAATATCAGACAAATAGAATAACGAAAAAAACCCCTTAGTTTAAAGCTCTACAAGGTACTACTTTCCTTTCCATGCAGCTAGCCCATTTTCTTCATAAAATAATAGAAACATGGAATCAGAGAATGGTTTGGGTCGGAAGGAACCTTTAAAGATCATCTAGTTCCAACCAGCCGTGGGCAGGGACACCTTTCACTAGATCAGCTTGCTCAAAGCTGCATCCAACCTGACCTTAACCCTTCCAGGGATGGGACATCCGCAACTTTTCTGGGCAACCTGTTCCAGGGTCTCACCACCCTCATCGTAAAAAATGTCTTCCTTATCTTCAATCTAAACATAACCTCTTTCAGTTTAAAACTGTTGCCCTTTGTCCTGTCACTACAGGCCTTGGTAAAAAGTCTCTCTCCATCATTCTTATAAGCTCCCTTTAAGTATTGAAAGGCCACAACATTTCCCCAGAGCCTTCTATTCTCCAGGCTGAACACCACCAACTCTCAGCCTTTCTTCACAGGAGAGGTGTTCCTCATATTATTTTTGTGGGCCTCCTCTGGACCCGCTCCAACAGGTCCATATCTTTCCTCTGCTGGGGACCCCAGAACTGGATACAGTACTCTAGGTGGGATCTCACCAGAGCAGAGCAGAGGGGGAGAACCATCCTCTCAAACTGCTGTTCATGCTTCTTTCTATGCAGCCCAGGATATGACTCCAAAAAATATCTCCCAGCCATAAAAACACATGAGAACAATGGGTTCTTCTGAGATTTCTTTGCTGATATATGACCAGGGAGATTCTCTTTCAACTGAAAAAGCCATTCAGTTCTTTTATTACTATCTCTAAGTATCAACAAGGCCCTCTAGCTTGAGAAGTGCAGGTGTTCAGCGCCACGAAAATAGCAAAAGCACAGCTGAGTAGTATATAAAGGAGCGCAGCTGCAACAGCTTCGTGATCCGTGCCAGCCGCAACATTGAGTGGGCCTGGGCTTTTCCAGGCCATCCTCTCCACCCAGTGGGGTCCTGCAAGGACAGTGCTCTGCAGGGCTGACCATCTAGAAAGAGACTGGTCATGATCCTCAGCTCTGAGTGGTTACTCAACCACGTAGGACACTAGGAGTAAAACAAAGAGGAGCCGCAGGCTGCTGGAGCTGCTAGAAGCCCTGCCAGGGCTGAAATGCTCTAGAAGTGTAAGGGATTGCCGGAGGAGGGGTAAACAGTAATTCACTGTACATGCCAGCAGCACCTGCCAGCCCAGGAGAAGATACAGAAGATAGCCTTATTTCAACATTTGTTGATTCTGCAGCATTAAGTATACTGAAAAGGTTTCGGTTCGGTCACGTAGAGGAGGCTAGCATAAAACTTTGGTAACGAAATGTTAAACATCTGTATATCTGCAGAGCAGCGCTGAGATCCCCCAGCTACTCTTAAACAGGCTTTGACGTTGGCAGCAATCTGGCCATAGCAGCCCGGAGCTCAGCGTAGGCTGATTTATCCTTGTCAAGGGGAGTATTTGGAAGTGATTATAGCGTAGTCAGCTTCTATAACAGAAAAAAAGTCATGAATACTGTAGACCACAGGAAAAACAAACCATGTATGACTGTTGTACTCAAACAGAAAGTAGTAACCTTGCAGTTGCTTTGAGGGAAAAGGGTTAAAATTAGATGAACATATCCCTTAGAAACAACCAGATCAAAATGAATTCCACAAACAATGTTACATAGTTATTTATGGAGTGGGTATGGATCCCTGGCATTAGTAATATACCCCTAACCACTCCTGAGGTAGCTGTAAACAATTGCCTCCAGCCAGGTCCAGCCCTTGTCCTCGCCTGGTAAGCTGCACAGGACGCATTCATAAACCTGTTGGTGCAGTGTCTGCCCTCTCAAACACTTACCCCAGTTCTGTCCCTTGCCCTGCAATAATTAATTCTTTGAATATGGGCAGTACTGAAGGCTGCTTTCCTACCTGTTTCTGTCTGTCCGTTGACTTGTGTATCTCTAACATGCTTCTGAAGAGCATTTTGGCAATGATAGACAGGTATCATGCATCACATATACACGTATTTCACTACAGAAATCAGCTGGCAATACTTGTTGAGGAGAATTTGTGAAGGCTCGGGCCTCATCTCTCCTGTCAAACCTGTATCTCCCTGTCAGGTTTGTTTGACATCAGACAAAGGAGGCAAAATGCACTGTGGATAGCACAGATATGCAGACAGACTGATGGTGCAAGTTTTACTTCCACCAGAAAAATGCCTAAGGAAGTCAAAGCAACGCGCTGAAGATCAAGAATTAATCTTCGAACAATGCACTCAGCGAGCCAAAGGACTCACTCGTGCTTATGCAGTGGGGCAGTGGTTTAGCTTTGTGGGCCAAGGAATCTGAACTATCACACGAAGAAGGGCACAGACTGAAGAGCACTTGACTGTCGCATGTGACTTCGCTGCTAGAAACTGGAGAGTCACTGGAGACTTCCAACAGCCAAGGCAAAACAAAAAGTCTCAGTGTGAATTTGGGTCCCAGAGGCTGCTACCACTTCGCAAAAATTACCCTGGGAAACAATGGTTGCTAGCAGAAGTGGGCAGCCCCAGGCTGGCAGGGTTGTCACCCAGATAGTTGCATATTACAGAGAAATATGCAACGCATTCTCCAAAACCCCTGAAAGAAGCAACACAGCTCACCATTTTCCTCAAGCCGTTTGTCAAGCAGACAATAGCTTCAGCAAGCTGCAAGGGCAGAGCTCCTGGACCATGGGAAATGAGGACAAGCGGCATCCCTGCCACCCGGCAGCAGGGCTGCCGCCGGGGTGCGGGGTGCCTGCCAGCCTCTGGTGGGGTGGCTGCAGCTACGGCTGCCCGTGGGACTGCAGGGCGGCTGGGAGGCGGAGTGTGACGGACGTCGTACGTACTTGAAATGCTGCAGCGGGTCTTTGGTCAGTGGTGGTGGTGTTTTGCTTCTCTGGGGAGAATAGTTGTTGAGAAACTCAGCCTTCACCAGGCCCTGGGGAGAGCCAGCCAGGAGGAGCTGCAGCCCTGATGAGGCTCCAGGGACGGTGTCAACTGGGGAGGGGTGACTGAGGCGCCCGCCGGATGAAACGCACCGCTGCCGGCCTCCTCGGCATCCCACTGAGCAGCACTGGGGAAGCCCCTTCCCATATGTGCTCCAAAAAGACCATTTGTATGTTTGACCTAGGACATAATACGCAGAAACTCCTTAGGGGAGGGAAATGGCACCCAAACCTCCCTTGCCTTAACCCCTTGAAGCATCGTGCTCACTCATGTTCTCCACAGGTGTTGTGAAGCCGTGGCTTGCTCCTGTAGAGTGGAAGAGCTTCAAAGGGCAGGGTGGAGAGCACTTTCACCCAAAACAGCCCCAGCCTTGTGGTGAGGGCGTGGGTTTGGATCTCCTCGGGCGCAGGAGGGTGTAAAACCCGGCTTTCCCACATATAGGGTAAAAGCTCTGACCAAGGAGCTCTCGAATGAGAGGAGAGCAGCAACTGCTGCCTCTGCACTTTGCAGAGCAGCAGCTCGCTCTGTTTTGAGAATGTCCCCTGGGGCAAGACGGCCACAGGTGCAAGAAAGCTGAGTTCATCGGGTCTGGTGGTGCTGGGGTGTGAGCTAACTCAGTGCCGTGACATGAGAGGCATTTCTGGACATGCCCACAGCAGAATTTCAGGAGTCTGGGGAATTTTAATGTGAAAAGCTGGCGCCTGTGGAGCTTAGGCACCTCCAGGGTGTGGCAACAAATGAGGAGAAATTTCGAAGACTACTGTTTTGGATGTAGGTGCTCAGTCCCGTTGGAAATACCTACTTTCCTTCTGTCAGGCTGGACACAGTTCCCAAAATTTGCCAGCGCCAGAAGTGTAACTGGTCCTTGCTGACTAGGAACAGTTTTTCCTCCAATTCAAGGAACATTATGCCTGGCAAAAGAATGAAAACTATCAGCAGAGATGATGCCACTGTGTTCTGACTCTATAGATTTATGGGGCTGTGGGAAGCTAGTTTGGATGAATCATAAATAATTGCATGTAATATATTAATTTAGTTGCAGAATGGGAGTGAGTTTAGCTTTATCTATTAATTCAGAAGACTCTCCCTGTGAGCATTTGGGAAGAGTAATTTAATAAATTCAAGCATGAGTCAAGGCAACTAAGAATAGAAAAAAACCCTCCTAAATAGCTAAAAATGAAATTAAAAAAGAGGAAGAAATAAAACCTGATGTCACAGTCTAACAGCCCTTTTTACCAAAGAAAGGTTCCATAAAACACATGCATAGCTGTTAATATATTACTGAAGAACAATTATTTCTACTTTTATAACGATACCATGTGTCATTTTAACATTGAGAATAAATTATGCATTTAGCGATATGTGCTAATCACGTTTAGAATAATGTTTATTGACAAATGTTGTGGACACAGTGCTAGAGTGAGCTGGTTTTGATATTAACTTCATGTCTCCCAGACTCAGAGTGTTGTGAGAGCAGAATTTTACCTAATGCCTAACTCCATACAGCCCAATGGCAAAAACCCCCAACAACCACCCTGTCAAGTACTAGTGTTTCAAAGGTTTGATGTTTTGCACTGGGGGCTGATTTTATCACATTGACCTTGGCTTATGCTGGTATCCCTCTGTGGCATCAAAGAAGTTCTTTTGGTGGTAATTAGTAACAGTACCAGTCCCTAACTGGAAAAGTTCCTGAGGATGAGAAAAGCCCCATCCTTTTTATGTCAAAGCTCTAAATTTATGCAAGCAGACAGAGAACTCCCTGGACAATGGAGATGAATAGGAGGGCTGAGAGCTGTGCTGGAAGCAGCTCAGCCTGGTTTGCTAGAACAGGCTCTTAAAAATTGCTCCTAAGAAGCTCTTATTCCCATTGCCAAAGCAACTCTTCCTACCTTTGCCTACTCAGATCTAGGCTGAGACGTCCCTACAGCTTGACGTTGCTAATGCGGCAGTACTGCTACTGTGGAGTGCCCAGGGTTTCACTGAACAGCTACAGATTTTAAGGGAATGCTGTTAAGCCAAAGTTTTTATAAGTTAAATAGGCAAGACACATAAGGGATACAAAAAGGCAAAGAGCTGGAAAGTAAAGCCCAAGTCAGTCAGTGACAGAGCCAGGACTAGAATATAAATCTTCTGCTGCCAAGTCAAAGACTGATTTTTTGGATGACTCTGCCTGTCATTCCACATCTGTTTGTTCCACCAGAAGGATGCACTTAGCATGTGATTTGCCCAACAAATATGGTTATATCTCCGCCCTTTCATTTTCCCTTTCCAGAAACAAACTTACAATTAGAACTGGCTGGGAACTTTTGACAATGTATTTTTCCACAAAAAGTTGTTTACCGGGTCCATAGTGTGGGATTTATTGTCAAAATGAAAATGAATCCACACTATAATATATTACTTGCCTGGAAAGTAAGACGCCTGGGATCAAGCCTGTAGTGTATGAGGAAGAGCAAGGTTTATAACCCATTTTCTTGAATGCTTAATGAAAGCACATTCTATTGAGTGTTTCTATTTGTCTTTCTTGGAAGGAAGGAAGGAAGGAAGGAAGGAAGGAAGGAAGGAAGGAAGGAAGGAAGGAAGGAAGGAAGGAAGGAAGGAAGGAAGGAAGGAAGGAAGGAAGGAAGGAAGGAAGGAAGGAAGGTCAGCCCAAGTTTAGGAGATTATTTGCGCAGCACTATGTATTTTTTAACATCTGTATTTTTCCAGTTTAAAATCTACAAGTGGAAACTTTCTCAAATACATGGATTTTGGAAACTGTACCGTGTAATTGTTCTGAATAATTCTTGGCCTGCAGATTAGTTGCAATTAGCGTGTTGTGACTGTCATGTATTCAAAAAGAGAAGTTTGAGTTGTTTTGACTATGTGAGGTGGGGGAAATACGTCATACAGCGCACTTCCATTCTGACTGGCTGGGACCTATGCTTAGATCCAGGTTCCTGTTTTGGAACTCGTATTCTGCACACTGTTAGTGACAACCAGCCTGTACTTCAACTTTTCTGTTTGAAGATATCTGACAGTAAAATAGTTTGCTTGAACAGAAGAGGGTATAACCAGAGTCATTTTTTCTAAACATTTGCCTGATTACTTTTGCAAATTCTTTTTGCAGTGATTTCCCAGACTGGTTAACATCCAGATAAAGCTCCTTGAACTGCTGAATGGGAACTCAGAGTGAGGAGACATTAAGAGCACAGATGCAGATGTAGAAATAGATTTGAAGCAATGCAAATTAGGTGGAAGCCAGTTTATCTAGATCCTCTGCCTGCCCAGTGGATATCATGCAGAATATGATATTCTGGTTTTCTACCCCTCAACCCCAACTCTGTGTCATGATGTGTAGACTTGAGGTGTGCTGCATGGCTGAGACAGTGTAAAGAAAACCTGAGGCCACTCGAGTCTCTCTTTGGGACCAAAGAGATGTCTCTGTGGGTGTTTCTGCCACTACAAAAGGGCAGACATGATCAGACTCTGCTCACATTTATTCTCCACTGTTATTTATACCACTTTCATTGTATACTTGATGTGCAGACAGAGGAACTAATTTCTGCCTGTAGATTTATGATGTTACAATAGTCTCAGTTTGTAATCAGATTTTTTTGTCCAACTCTTCCTCTTGAAGAGCCAGATTTGGAAGTAACAGAAACAATCTTTAATGATGTCTCTGAATCTTCATCTATCAGAAATCGGAGTAGACTTTAATCAAGGAAATAGTCCTACTAGTGCTGCTGATGAGACGGCTTCTATGAATAAAGACTATAGCAAGGAATTGCAAAATTAGTCTGTAAAAATAACATTCTACACCTGAAATCTTTTACTATCTATTGCAAGGAGTACAAGTGCTAAGAGAGCACTAGTATAATTTTTCCCAGCAGTTGTGTGCCTGTTTTTGTCTGAGGCTAATCTCTTTGCTTGTAACAAGATTGACTATGCATTGACTAACAAATGTAAAAACCTTGCCTACTCCAACACACTGGAAAATACACGGTTACTAATCATCCTGAAACAAGCTTGGACTGGCGGAGACAGCACACATAAACCATAATTTTAAAAGCAAATGTCTCTTGAGTTTACCAGGTCCCTTAATTCCTACTTTTCAATGAAGGTGCCAGGGACATTTTCCTGGACTGATCTTCACAAGGCTGAAATAACTGATTGAGGAAAAGATACAGATACAAGTAAACCTAGTCACAGGAGCTTTTTGTCGGGACTAGTTCTTGCCTACAAAAAGCATTTTGCAGAGTTTACATAATCTCTAATTTATCAAAAGATCAGATTTTTACATCAAGGACATTTATGCTGGCTAAAAGGAAAATGTTAGGTTTAGGATTTCAGAAGCAGTTTTTCCATATACATGCCTGCTGGTGGGCAGAAGTATTCCTCTGGAATTTTGGAACACGAACAAAATTGTATTCAAGTAATTTTTAGTTCTGGTTCACTTAATGCATGTCAGTCTGTTTAAGCATATTCATCAAATGTAGATTTAGATGATTTAACAAACTATTGAGAGTAGCTAAATGTTATTTTTAATTATATCATAAAATAATCAAAGGTATATTATTGAGACTAAAATCTTAGTCCATGTATTATATATAGAAATGTGGTTTAACTTCTGCTTATTTATGCTGTTGGTGCCCACTACTTTCCCTAATAATGTTTGGTATAAAACACAGGTTATTAAACACAGAACATATTATGTCACAAAGACGACTATGAGGCAGCCATGTGTAATGACTGTACACTCAGAGCTGTGTTTGTTTCATAAATGTGATTCATTTGCCAATTTACTTGATTTGCTGAGCACTTACAAATGAAAAATGATCTATTCTGAAATTATACTCTACGCTTTGCCTCACAGCAATCCAAATTTTTTGGGAGGTCAACTAGTCATTATATTCATATGACTTTTTTCTTGGAGTGACCTTTAAAAACGTACACAAAACAGCAATTCATACATGAATTTGAAGCTTAGGAGCTGCATACTATATTTTTATAATGTCAGTGCTGTAAAAGGTAGTGAGGAACTGTACTCCACACTGATCTCAAGTATCATAATGCATTAGAGCTCAGAGACGATCATATTCTCTTCTAAACCTCTAAGAATGAAGAATTACATGCCTGGGGGAAGATTACTAGAAGGTTGGCCATCCTAACAACTGGATTCTCCAGGAGCAGGAAAGATCCCCGAGTTAACTTAAATGATGAAGGAACTCTGTAGATAATGGCAGATTCCTTGGGTTATCCTTGGGCTGTAGTACTACTAGGAATCCTACTAAAAAGCATCATGGTATCTCCTTGTTGCTGGTCTGCACCTCCCATTGCTGCCATTCCCTAGTTGTAAAAGGAGCAAGCAGGCAGAAGTACTGGCAAGACAAGTATGGTAAAGAGAAAGGTTTCTTTTGCAGAAGCTATCATTTGTGGAAGGCAATATGGTCCACCTTCTAAGCAGAGGAGTGAATATCCAAGGTAAGTGTTCCCTGTCTCACCAGTCCTCTGCACTAATTGGAAGACTGTTAAATTTACAGCAAAAGGGAAAAAGAATAGAAGACACGCACTTAGTAGAATGTCAGACGGTTGAGAACAGACTTAATCAAGGCATCAAAGAGCATGAAGAAAAGAAATGTCTTTAATTATCTGTCTGTGCTAGGATCCAGTGCAATAAACAAGAGAAATGGGAACTGCTTGTTTTATGGGCTTAATTTGACTTAGTTGGTATTAATGAAATTTGGAGAGATGTTCATGACTGGAACGTTAATATCATAGTCATAGAACTTAACACAGAAAGGGGCTGGCTGAGTTAATGAAGAAAGTGAATGGCACTCCATCAAAATGAAGTTATTTGTTTCTGGATCAGCAATAACTTGGAAATAAATGATATTGAGTCTTTATGGATTAACATTCTAATGAAGAAAGCCCCATGTCTGCTGCTGACAACCAAACCGAACTAGTAAGCAGGATTATCATCTCCCTAAGCGTGTATCCACAATATGCAAGGGGGAAAAAAAAAGCCCTGACGTATTGCCAGCACTCAAGCATCCTTGTAATTTCATAAGGTTTTAGAGGAAAATTTCCCTTTTCAAAAATTACCAAATCCAAAATCAGAAATTCTCTGTTAGGCCTTCACTCGACAAATGCAATGTACTGGTAGCATGACTAATAATGATGCACTTGTTTGTATCGTATTGGGCATACATTAAGCAAGTCTTTCTTTCCTGTTGTTATTCAATGTCAACAAATCCAATAGAAAAATCTAATTGAATTCAGTGAGCTTTAATTGTGCTTCTTATAGTTATACTCTCAATTTCTGGCTAATATATTATTACTCATCATATACAGCTCACTCTGGCAGTTTGCCTTACTCACATGAGTAGTTCCATATAGGTTCTTTATACCAAGGAGCTTTGGGAGTCACTAATAGCTGGGCAAGGGACACTGGTTACTGAATTCCTCGCTCTGTTTTCAGCATTGGATGGGCTAGTATGTTTATATGATGCAAAAGCCAACCACAGGATGCCTAATTCATACTTGCAGCACTGCAGGTTCCTATTATTTTGTGTAATAATATATAATTTACTTCACAAAGACTTTTCTCATTCTATTTTATCAGTGGTTCACAGACGAATTTAGAAACAAGTTGAACATCGGGACTTATAATTTTTTTAAACCTCTGCTTAGAATCTATTCCCTGTCCATGTTAATTATAAATTGTGTTCATCACACTGAAGACTGTTTATTTGCTTCTTCTGTTTATCTGTTTTGCCTATCTGAAATACCACAGTGGGAATGGCATGTACAATGGCAAGAAAATGACCTGTGGGTTAGAGTCAAAGAAATGGATGGTTTGCGCATAGATAAAAAGATAGATAAAAAAGACAAAACCAAATGTTTGCAATACAAATCAGATTTTTTTTTCTTTCTGTCTTTTGACTTTTTATTGTTCAATGTGAGTTAAAGATCCAAACTGCTACCAGCAATACTTTTGTTTCCATTCCTCCATCAGAAAGTAATGTGATACTTAATACCTTTCCTTGCTATTTCTAGTCCAGGATCTGAACAGAATTTTTCTTCTCACCTAAGAAGGGAAATTGGATTTCAGTGTCCTAAAACCTTACCTCAGCTTAGTCTGATTGGTTTTTTTTAAAATGTAAGTTTCTTATTCCTCCTGTTGTCATTAATACATGCTATTTCTGTTGATTAAAAAAAATAAAGAGAAAAGGGTGCAAGTGTTAGCAAAAGGAAATGCACTTAATATAAAGGAACAAATAAAACAGTCAGTAAAAGGCAGGGGAGAACAGGTTTAATAAGTGGCCCAATTTTAAGACTTCAATCCTGACACAGCACTGCGATATAACCCCAGAAAAATACCTTAAATGTAATGACATTAAATTTAAGCTTCAGTGAGATTTGCATGTATTTGGCTTCCAGATTTTGTTCAACGAAGTTACCAGTTTAGGGGGCCAAGAGTGAACTGTAAATAGCACTTAAATTCCCAGAGTGTAGTTCAGGTCCAGGAGGGAGATTCAAACAGGCTAGCCCTAATCCGCCTGTGTCAATGTGCAGTTAAGCTGTGTAATTCCTTATCACAGAGTGTTTCAGACGCCGAAAGTTTATGATTTCAAAAGGCAACTAGATAAATTCACGTAAGAAAAATCCACTAAGAATTATTGTATGTAAGACAATTGGTTCAAAAAGTCAATGAGGCACAATTGATTGAATGCTGTATGAATATTCTTGTGTAACATCACTTACACCCTTCCCTAGGGATCCTCTTTTTGCCTTTTTTAGAATAGGACTCTGAGCTGGATGAACCTGTGGTGTGACCCAGTCAGACCACTCTCATATTCTTATGCATCAAGATATCTGAGATAGCACATGCACATACCTTTTCTGATGGAAGCTCCCCAGCACACGTAGCTCGCTGAAAGTGTATGTGTCCAGAAGTGTGGTCGCTCACATGAGATGATTAAGTAATTATTTTCCACTCAGCTCCATTTGAGAAGTATTAAAAAAGTATTCTCAATTCTCTGTTTGCTCAGAGAGCATGTAACACTTCTGGATGGGTTTGAGTTCATTACCTGTAGGCACCTTCCCTGAAGAAACGGGTTGATGCCTACTCCTTGTACATTGACCTAAAGATTAGAGTACACTTGGGGACTGCGACACCTGGATTTTGGTCAAGCCCCACCAGGTTAAACAACATAGTTTCCACCCCCCTCAAAGACCATGCTAGTTCAGAGTAGGAGGTCCCCGTTGTGTAGGGTATTTAGAAGCAGAGGCATTTTTTTCTTTTGATTTGAAAGCTGTGGTCCCAAAAGCGCAGACTCAGGGTCCCAAAAGCGCAGACTCGGGCAGGCAGGGAGACCCGGCAGGAGTGTGGCTTTCTAGCAAGGCAGTTGGAGCACCTAGGCAAAGTTCAGGGGTGCCAATTTGCCCCCAGCCCACTGGGGACATGCGCTTCATTGACAAGCAAGAGAGTAGTTGTAACAAGAAGTCTAGACAGCAAACTCTGGTATCTCCAAGGCCTTGGGGATGTATGGAGAGTCTCTTAATGTCTTTTGTGTACTTCCTACAATTAGCTCAAGGAAAAACACAAACGGAAACCAAATACTTCTTTACTGAATACTTTTTATATGAAGATAACAATTTCCTCCTTAGAGCATATGTGTTGAAAGATTTCTCAGGTTTCTGCTTCAAGGAGGTTGAGGAAAACTTTGTTTCCTCAAGTTAGGTACAATTTAAGTGGAAACAACTGGAGAGAAGGGGAGAGGATGCAGAGGGAGGACAGTTAATAAGGACATGGCAATCTACATTTCCCTGGGGAAGACAAATAAGAGTTACCGACAGCAAGTGGAAGATTAAACTCTGAGCAATGTTTGCTTACACGCAGAGTAATTTCTAGCTACTCCAGTTTCATTTCCAAGCAGTTTGCTGCCAAATTAGAAGTTTGTATCAAATGGCCTTAATGTGATCACAGTTTAGTTCTTCCTAGAGGTATTTTAAGATATTAATGTTTGTAATAATTACTAAGGTTATTTTTTATGGCTAATCACAACTGCTTTGAAATGTAAGTAATAACTTTTTTATATTTTATTTCTGCTATGAACAGCTATTTCAACCACAACTTTCACAAAGCTTTGCTACACTCATTAATTGTGGAGGTGCTAGGGCAAAATGCTACAAACCCAGACAGGTCTAAGCCTTCTCTTGCCTGAATTTCAAACACCTACAAAAGCCTTTTAAATAAAAAGCCTGTCTCAACATCATTCCATTCCTATTAATTTGCACTAAGAAAAGATTCAATATAATTTCAAATAGATGTTAGATTACACTGTTTTGTTCCTCTCTTTAAGTCCTGACATTCATACAACTGTACAATCATCCACATGTGTATGGTTGAGGACAAATACAGGTACATGGAATTTAACCTATATAAATGTACCTATTTTTCATATACACAAAAAAGTATTTATTTACCTACTCTTTTATTTTCTAGGCCACACACACATCTGTCCTTTGTGTTTCTTTCATAAATATTTATAGATGATGCACATATACAGATGAAATCCTAGTTACCATCCTATTTATTTGCCTATTTATTATTGTCAATGCATATGCAGAGAAAGAAAGAAAAAAAGAAAATGTTGTCATGCTGTGATGTAGTTTCAAATTTATATCAGGAGTAGTTGAAGATCACTGTGCTACTCACAAGTGGGTGATCGCTCACAGATGATGGGTTGCAAGTGAAGAATGCATGTCATCCCAGAACAGCTCCAAGAAACTAAACAAATCCTATTTGAGGGATAGTTTAAAGAGTTTTCAGACAATCACAAGCGTAATGTTTGCATCCTTCCTATAGACACGCCAGAAGCAATTTTCATGATTATCTGTGCACGTTCAAATAACCTGCTGGTTCCTCCTAATTGGTCTCTGATGGATGGCAGAAAAGTTCTGATGGCAGAGTTTTATCTAGTACAGAACAGAGGCTTGATGCAATGCTCATTCAAGTCAGCAGGATCTTCAAAAAAGAAAAAAACCCCAAACCAGAACAGGTCTTTTGTGGAATTATATGGACCAAATATCACAAACAGTAAATTAAAAAGAATATTTTGCAACAAAATTATCTTACAATTTTTACATTAGCTGTAGATTGCTGCTAAAAGTACATCCTCCAGTAAAGAACAGACTTTATCTCAGAGATATCTGCCAATCCCACCAGCAATTAGATTTTTTTCCTTTGAGCTTTCTCGTGTGGGTTCTGTTGTCTTAAATATGCATTCCATGCCTTTTTTTTCTTCAGGATAGCTTTTTATGATATCTATTCTATATAACAGCTGGATACATAAAGCCATGAAAACATGTAAAGTACGTTTTCATAAGTATAACAATGATAAAGAGGGAAGAGATCAATTAATATTGCAAGCAGACTTTGGCTTCACAATGATAAACATGTTATCAACCTTCCAAAACCATCCTTTGGCATGTAGAGAAAAAAAAAATCAATTACCAAATGTTTTCATAAAACAATGCTTTTCATTTTATGCAGTTTTCAATCAGGCTGTAACTGTACCAGCAGCTAACCTGCCACTTGGCAGTTGTGGATGAGTTAATAATTCAGATACTTTTGTGAAGTGCCAGCCAGAAACAGCAATTTTGCCATTTAAGGACATTTGGTGGAATAAACTTTTTGATATGATTATAAATTGGGACACATGGAAACCAGGCCTGCAGGTAGCCTGCAATTCTCAGGAGTACCACTGGGAACAGAGGTCAAAACCCCTTACAAGCAATTCTTCCAGACATTGCAATGCTATCTTAAAGATAAAATAAGGTAAATTTTTCTGGAGAATAATCGAATTGAAAAAAATAGTGAATTTTTGTCATATTTCTAACAGAGTATTGAGCTTAATTTATGTTTTTGACATAAATAATTTAGATTACCTCAAGAGTGAAGATAAAATTTCAGGAATTTTCCTTTTTTCATAAAATGCTTCTCTTAGCTGCAGGTCTGCACTTGGACCCCATTTAATTTTTTATTTGTTTTAATATTACATTAGAGCACACAGGCTAGCCAAAACACAGCCTCACTCACATCTGGCAAATAACTCAGCCAAATAATGAACCTGCAAGCACTCTTTGTTGGAGTTTCCCTTTCAAGTATGGGAAAAGTGATGGAATTGTTTGATGAAAAAAAATCCCACATATTTGCAAACAAAGAAATTACAAGACAAATGGATTCTAATGAAGAACTTCCCTATAGATGATGGCTCGTCCTCATAATTACTCTCAGGATGAAAAATGTTTCTTCCTGAGAAAGCATTTGAAGAGAGACAGCTTTCAGAGTTGCCCCTGAGATGTCCTGGCATTGCTCTTTTCTGATCTCTTTTCCATTTCCGGTCTTCTGTTCATCAGTGTTTTCTCAATACTTTTGTTTGGCAGAAGAGAAACAACAAATGGGTTGAAAATCATTCAGTGCAGACTTTCTTTCTATAGAAGAATTTAACAAAGTGAAGCCTACAAAGTGTTTGTACACTTTGTATACTTCCAAATCATGGCCATTTTTTTAAATGTAATGAGGATTTTCATTAAAAAGAATTTTGTTCTTGCTTTCCCTTTGCCTTCCAGAAACAAACTTTTGAGAAGCCCTTTTCTCTGTGGTTTTTAGATATTCTTTATTTTTCACTTCTCACCTGCTTTTGAGATAGCTGCCACTTCTACTTCATTCTTCACTTCATTTTGTTAGCATATCTTGCTCCCTACCGAGTCCATATCTCTTAAAACACACCAGGCTTTCATTAGTTTAACCAATACAGATTTAGCACAGTATCTTTTAAGGTACCATTTTTTTACTTCCATGTCTTACTGACACATAAAACTCTGGGTCAGTATCTGCATAGATACCAGGCTGATAGGTAACTATAAGCAAGGCTTTCTTCAAAATACATTTTGCCTTCATAAAATAGATTCTATGGTGTATGGAGACAGTATAAAAGAGGGAACAGCGAAAAAGAAAGTTTGGTGTCAGAAGGACAACTCATAATGCAACGGTTTTACACATTGGTCCTTCTAGTCAACATTTCAATAACACTAAATTATTTTCAGAAAATGTTCTGTACTTTGGAAAGTAATTCTGCCTGCAGGTGTAATATTAATACTTTTATACTCTTTGCACACCTCCCTCATTTCTTTCTGACAGCCTGGTTTCAAGTTTCCCAAACTTCCACAGATTCTTTCTGACTTACATTTTTGGATCCTACCTCCTTACTTCCATATTTTTGGATTGAAAAAGATATAATTCATGGTAAATCCAAGAAGTTGGGAGCTGCACAAAAATCTTAAAAACGGAACAGTATCTTCACCAGGTTGGTTCTAATTCTGGCCATATTCTGTTCATAAATCATTAGGGACCCTCAACTTTTTCGTAATATTTTCTACAAAAAATACTGCCAGTAAATTGTTTCACTCCTTAGACTTTGGGCCAATAGGAGTAACAAATCATATACTGTGAATGTTCAGAACAACTTCAAACCTCGTCATGGAAAGTTTGCTAACTACTGAAAGACTGTTAACTTAAAGTTCTGGTCCTCACGGCTGATACAAGACATTTTACCAACTGGTGAGAAGAATGCAAAAGTTGATTTTTTCTTGGATGTCATTGAGGTAAATCTTTACATACAGGCCTGCCTCTGGCCGTGCACTGGGAGTGGCACAGCTTACAGAACCAGTTCAGATTTGTGGTGAAGAATATCTTCTCCCTCAAATCCTGCCAAGAGACATACATGCAGATAACAGAGACAAGTAGGAGAGCTCTAAGCAGATCTAGAGCCAAAAAAGAGGCAAAATGCCTTTATGGGAATGGCCTTTGCCTCGAGCAGCTCTCAGAGGACCTGACGGTGCTGTGGGTGGGACCTTTCAGACCTTCTCACAGGGCAACTGAAACCTACTAAAGTATTGTCTGAAACAAAGTTTTCCCTGCCCTGATCACAAGAGTTACCCTGTGAAAAAAGTCTGTGCAGTCTGGGAAGGCTGCATTCCACTATTGTGGATTTCATAAGCCCTATAAAAGCTGACATGCGGATTTAGGAACCCTAAAAGTTTGCATAAATGTCTTTTAGCGACTAAATAATTGCACCCTGAAGCGCTCCAAAAGAAGCCAAAGGAAACAGAAATCACCATCTACAAAAGATTAAAACAAATTTCTAGTTTCTTAGCCAAGCCATTTTGCAGTTACTGTAAGCCAAAAAAAATGTTAGGAAAATTTTCAAGAGGTGAAACCGCTTCCTTTTTTGAGCCCTCATGTCTCCCAAACATCTTGTTGAATTTACCTCAAACTTTCCATTAAACTTCTACTTTGGCAGAATAACACACTTATTGAAATTTCAAACAGATTGGTTTAGTCTGGTAAAAGCAAAGAGGTAAAAATCCTGACCTGGAGTGGAAACCTAATTTCCAACTTATCTGCGGAGAGAACATAAAATGAGAAGTTTACCCAAGTGAACCAGGAATATGGGGTTGTGTATGCAATACTTATTTCTGATCAGTAGTATGCAGTGCCGTTTAGACTACTGTCAGAGCATGAATCCAAATCTTCACTTAGACCACTCCTCAGCATTTTGTACTACCATTTGAAACAAGCATTTCAGGAAAAAAATATACCATCACTCAATTTCTTTAGTGCTGATGGAAGAAGGAGATGACTACCCTTGTGATTTACGTAATCTCACGGAAATCTGATTATTATTAAAGATTATTGATATGTTTTATTCCCTAATTCAAGTGGCACCCTCTACTGGCCAGTCCACATTGATCTACTCTTGCCAACAACAAAAAGGCATCTTGGCCTTAAGTAAAATATCTATATAATGATCTATACTGGGAAATTGGAGAGTTAGAGATTAGTGTAGACATGTTGAGGTGAGTGTAAGAAACAAAAGTGCATAGAAGCACTGGGGAAAACTATATGCTGTGTTGTGGGGTTCAACTCTATGAATTTCAGTTGGGTTTGGCTATTCAACACCAAGACAGAGTTTGGCCACAACTTTGTGGTTAACTTCATGTTCAGATTTCAACAGAAGTTGAGAGCCTGAGCAGGAAACCATGTGTACCTTTCGTTGGCACAAATATTTTCTCTCCAGACAAGGTATACAACTTTTTTAGAAATCTTTGGAAAGTCAGCTAATGGTCCCCTCCAAGGTAACGCAAGAGATGCAAATGTTGATTCTGCAGCACATGAGTTTGTGTACTGAAGCGCTGTGGTTTTGGAGGCTTATGCACAGGCGATCTTCATGACACGCACATACGTCAAGCAGGCATACTAGACAGATTGCTCTTCCTTTCACTCTGTTTCAGAGCCCTCAGTGGGTTCTCTCAAGGTTGAGGGAAATTTGGCTGTTACTGCTTTAACCTCCATAAATGCCTGATGTCATTTACTCACACATCCTGGCAAAAACTTCTGTCTGATCTCTCCCAGTTGCTCTCTCTCTTTCTCTCTCTCCAAGGAAGTTTAATCTAAGCGCCTATTTTGTTATTGTTTTTCCATCTGCTTTTCCACCCCTTCCCAGGAGTGCTGCGACACGACCAACCAGAAGCATTACACAAAAGACTAAAGAGAGTTTGTTAGAGAAGGAGGAGTGCTTGGCACTGCAGCGCAGGAATGACCTGGTGATGTGGCACTTGGCTGACGAGTCACTTTACTGAGACCCTGCTCTGAAGAGCACTGAGATCAGCGAGGGTCATCCCGTCAGTCTTGGTCAACTTGGATCAGGCCCACGGTGCACATCTGGATGCAGTTTGTTCAAATGTGCCTGCACTCTCCCACCTTTTATCCGGTATCACTTTTTGAAGGGGTTAGGGAAAGCCTCACCCTTACATCCAGTGCTCCACTGTTTCATGATTCTTTTCCAGTAATGAGATTAATATGTGATTTTCTCATCTGTGTAATTTATTGTTACTGTAGATTTAGATTTTTTTTTTCTCCGCTGTGAATATATTAAGCTCAAAGAATGTGCAACCACTTCCCCCAAGTGCACGAGTTTGTTTTATTGGTTTGGGGGTTTTTTGTTGGTTTTTTTTTTTTTCAAGTAGGAATCTACACTTTTGCCTGGGCTTAATACTAGCTCACAACATGCTTTACTACTCTACTGTATTTGTAGAAGAATCACCATTAGCTGAGATTAAAGCATATCTGGGGAAATTGAACTCCTTGGAATAACTGATACAGAGAATTTTAGTAGAAAAATCTAACTGAAAACATTTCTAAAAATCATAGCAGGAGTTAGTCTGTATGTGGTAAAGTCCAATGATTCATTTCTTGCTTGTATCATATCAAAAACCATGAATTTATTTTTAAACGTTCATTTATTCGGTAGTTTCTGTGAGCTAGTGCACAGTTATAGGTGACAGGAGGAGCAGAAGTATAATGTATTTGCTTTTCATGGCTGGAAATTCCTCGGATTTCAAAGCTGGAACCACTTAGAAGTGGCTACTCAAATGTGTCATGGAAGAGATAATAACTTTTCTGTTTGCCTTAAAAATGTGGCCCATGAGTAATGTCAAAATACTTTTATTTTACTGAAATACAACCTGATTCTGTAATTTTAGCTTTACTTAGGAAAGATTTGGTTTGTTGAAGAATTCACACAAGCCTATTTTCAGTTGTTACAGAAATGGGTTGGAATACATCTTAAAATACAGTACAATTTCATCTTTATGTAGAAGATTTTAATAACACTCACAGTGGAATCAAGTTATATTTTTGTATTTAAAATGCAATACTGACATGTTTTTCAAGGCAGACATTACATATAATTTGGTATTATCCTTTGATGACAGTACACACTGGTAAGGAATTCTCAAAAGTATATAGACTTGGCATGCTAAGAAAGAAGATTTAGAATATGATTGCTTTGAGTTGGAAACATTTCAAATCATGAGGTTCTTCTATATTTGCAATTGGAGGTTGGCAGGAACTCTTCACAAAACTATTGGACTGGACAATTAACATGGTTTTACCTGTAAGAAAATCAGATTTTTCTTATAATATTCCAGCCAGCTATCCAGAATAGTTGTGAAACAGAATTCTACCCAGTATCCTCATATGATTTTTTTTACCTGTGGACTTTTGAAAGTATTTTGGCATGTACAGTAAATTGCAAGTTATTTTATTTAAAGCTGTGCAGTGGAAGGACTTCTGTAGTTTGTGTTATGATTTCAAAGTTTTTGTTCCTTGTAAACCAATGCAGCCCTTCCCAACATTGATAACATTAATGAAAGAAAATTCTGAAGAAAATAACCCATTTTTTTTAAACAACCAATACATGTTATTTTTTGGAAATGTGACAATTTCAATCTTTAATAATTTTGTATTCTAATAACATATTTCAAAATGACACCATTGCAAAATCAATATTGAAGGAAATTTTGAAAATAAAATTTCTATTTATTACCTCCCCAAACTTAATGAATATGATTGTACATATGTCAGTTATTTTCGTAAGTTTTCCTTTCATGGGAAATTTCTGCTCTCCTTTGCACAGTCTGTGTGCACATTTTCAATGGGAGAAATACAAATGGGTTTTAGAAGAGCAGATATAAAACTTACTGAACTGGTCACTTCCATTGAATAAAATGGTGAAGAAGTTATGGGCAGAAGGTCAGGAAGTTTTGGGGACAGACCCTGAAGATAAAGGCTGAGAAATTGGAAGATGGGTAAATATTTAAAATACTGGACACAAGAAGGAGATGTTGATATAATTAGCTGACAGGTGAGTGAATTGAAAAACGTGGCTAATAATTTAAAAAATCTGTGATTAATAAAAGCTTATTTGTGTGAACTAGAGAGAGAAGCTAAAGTAAGAGGAAATGCGGAGGAGGGAAGAGGTTACAGTGGGTAGGCCAGAGAAGCACTTGGTGTCTGAAGTTAGGCTGAGATGATATATAGGTTCGTAATTATTTTCAATATGTTTTTATTCCTTTTCCTATTCTCCCAAATGTCTAGCAGCATATCCTTCCTTTTTTCATTTCTCTTTCATACAACAGTTTCTTCTCTGATATTTATTACTCTTCTTGCTAACCCTCCTTCACTGACCAAAGTTCATGACTTTTCCTATCTAATCGACAGGGAAGGGGCATGTTCACATGAACATGGAGTCAGCTGTGCGAGCTGCCCTACCTGTAAGCTCTGACACACGTCCTGTGAGGAATCACGTGTGTCCTTGGCATGGATGTGACAAGACACACAGCAGCACACATCTCATCATAGCTTGGTATGAGCAATGCTCACACTTTTCAGCATCAGACTTGTTCCCTGATTTTGCCCCTCTTGCTTCTAAATATTAGATTACCTCAGAAGATGGTGTTTACATTATGCTTATCACTTTTTCTTTAATAGGAGGAGAGATAGTCCAGGCTGGATGTGTGGGTGGAGGACCATACAGTCATAGACTACTTCACTTCCATGTCACTAAGGAAATTCAGTGTCCTTTGGCACTCCCCTTTAGAATCCCTCATGCTTTTCAACCCATCCATCCCTAAAGTTACCATTCCAGCTGCTGGGAGTCCAATGAATGGAGAGTTGGGAAGTCCATCCCTGAAAATGCAATGGGAGAGGAACGTGTCTGGCAAATAATGAAAACAGTGTTGGGAGGAGGACTGTTCTTGGGGTCTAATATCTGTGTGGGGATGATCACAGGCTCCACATGCCGCCGAAGCCAACTGCAGAGGTCTCAGTGCTTTCAGTGGAGAGGTGGATGGTGTCCTATGCACAGGGCTTCACCCCGCAGGAACAGTTTGAGAATTTTTAGCACAAAGCAGCAAAAACAAGTCATCAAATGTCACAGGTGAGCTCTTTATACAGGCAGGGTTTTATATGCTGGTTGAGTCAGCTGTTCTGGACAATTACTTTTAAAGAGAGGGGCAGGCTCTGAGTCACATTTGTGCAGCTGGATTCATTGCAGAACAAGTTGCTTTAGGCACCCTCTGTGCATTGTCAGCCCTTTCCGCACGCTACTCAAAGAACAGAGGGATCGGTGTTTGCCGAGGTTGCAGCTAACGTGCTAAATACGATAAGGACCCATAGCTTATTAGTAAGGAAATTAGGGATCATAAAATGCAACAAAAGAGCTAGTGTTCAGCAAGCCAGCAACTTTAGCAGCTCAATGTTAATATTATGAAAGGTATCAAGGAACTCTTAATGCAAATATAACAACTGTTACTTTAGATACTTTACCAGCCAAGATCTCGATCTAAAATAATCCTTGATACTTTAAAAAATCTTAATTAAAATTGCTATGCATGTCTGATATGTAAGAAAAAGACTTACATAACTGCATTTGGTTGGTATGAAAGAGGCAACCAACTGGCACTCTTAGTGCAATCGGATACAGGCTACAAAAGTAAGACATAACAAACTTAACATTCAACCTTCAAAATTCAGGGCTAATTTTCCCAAATTGCAACTCACACCTGCAGATCACCCTCACAGTTGCCAGAACATGCCACTGCTTTCATGTTCCCATATTCTTTACACATACAGTTTTCAAATTATGGATCTTACTAAGCTGCAAATACTGCCTCGGACAAAGCAGATAAGTGCAATAACTAACGCAACAGTGATTGCTCACATACAAAGCAAAGGGATTTTTAAAAAAATCCAAATGATTTAACATCCATTAGGAAATGCAGTAAGGGGAATGGCAAAAGGGGGCTTAACTACAGAGCAAAATTTCAGGATGGGGACGGTTCATCATCTGTCTGACATCTGCAGGGGAACAGTTGTCTGCAAAAGCCCTCTTGTCTCTATGACCCGGAAGGAAGTGCTCCTCAGGGATCTTGAACGGACGTAGAAAAACAAGGAAGAAAAGACAAAGGCAGGCAGCTGCTCACCATTCAGCAGCTGAGGTGAGAAACCCATGAGCTAAAAATGAGGGTTCTCTTGGGAAAAAGCAGTCAAGTGTCCAGCCGGGACACTCCTGCCTCTCTGCCAGCACATTTATGTCCAAGATGCAGGGAAGGAAATGGTAAAACAGGGAGACCCCAGACACACAAGTCTTCATGGAAATAGGTCACTAGCTGCTCAGCACATTTTACAGGTATGAATTGTGTCAGGAGAGTACTTTTGCTCAGGGCTGTAAGTACGGAGGATGCTCAGCAGTGCCTGTGTGCGACTGGAGCACCCCGGTAGAGATACGTTCCCCTTTGCTGCTCGGTAATTATGCACCTGGCTATACTACCCTGACCTTAAAAGTCGCTGTAAGAGTATAGCTGTAAGCCTGCTAAGACCATTTTGGTGTTTATGTTGGGATGATATTATTAATATAAAATTGGCCAAATCACCTTTTCAGAAAATACTTACCTATAACATAATATCTCTTACCAGGCACTGCGTTAAGCCTGTTTTTTCATGAGTCTGCATAGAAACTTCCTTGATAACTACATGGATTACAGATTGGTTTTCTAAATTGTTGGTGTTATTTGGATATCTGATAGTCTTTCAAAATATTTACAATACAACAGGATGTTTGCTGGATACACACCTTTGGGAATATATTTGGGGAACCCAACTGCAAATGGAAATAGGGTTGCAGGAGGCTGTAGCTTAGCACAGGTTAGATGCAGAGGCAAGCACACAGTCTCCTGGGGCTGACAGAATGGCTCCCAGTAACCCAGGAAGGTACTGGGAATACTGTGAAGGTAACTCAAGTATGTTTGCATGTGGTGCAATGATAGCTCTGCCTGCAGTGTGGACATGCCTTTGTAGTGACTGCTTCCTACTCTTAATGCTAAAAAGCCAAAGAGTGGCGTCTACAAGTCTGTCTGTGGGAAGGAGAGAGAGAGAGGGACTCATTAAGTGTTATTATCTTGTGAATAGACTTGGTCAGACAAAACAATAGGATAGTTGAAGCTTAGGGGAAAGCTCCTCTGTGACGCACTGGGGTCCACATCATTAGCGTTTCTTCAGAGAGAGAGACAAAGGAAAATGTTCTGGTAGATCCTTTCGAGAACAGAAAGGCCAAAGAGGTGAATGCAAGGATGGGCAAAGCAAATATGGACATGAGGTAGGAAGGGGAAGTGCTGCTTTTCCAGCAGGGAAGTGCTTCTATCACATCGTTTGTGACTGAAGAACCAGAGAAAGAATCAGGTATTCAAACATCTGCAATAAAGACAGAAAAGGAGCAATGTGGAAGATGAAGGATGTCCCTCAGCTGCTAAAAAATGCAAGAAAGCCAAGATAGACAGGGAAATATGTATAATTTCACTTGGACCAGCGTTTTTCCCATGCTAACTAAACTAAAGGAATCCTTAGGAATTCCCTATGCCTACATGTCTTCAAATATTCCATGGACTTACAGAGTCCACTTACAGAATGGAAAATGCAACATGCCGAAAAGACTAGGGTTGTGGGATGACATGCAGTGGAGAGTCAGGACGTGTGGGCCTGTGGGTGGTACTGGACTGAGGTTAACCTCTGTTTTGATATGCAAGATGAGTAAGAAGGAAAACTGTCTGGTAAAGACCTCAAAGATAATGTTTGCTGCTTAGACCACAGAGTGCTGAAGATCATCACACTGATAGTACTGGAGGTCTGTCTTTGTGATAAAAAATATGCTGTTTTGTCAGAGTCCTGTCATGGGAGCTCAATGAAAGCACAATAAAATTTGAATAATAGTACTATTAAGACCCACTCAAAAATATAACAAAAACAATAACGAAACACTACTTAAAACAAATTGCAAAAAAGAAAAATCAACCCCCTCCAAACAACAATATCCAAAACAAATTTGAAAATAAGAAACTGCAATTACAAAATACAGGAAACATAGTTAATTTCCTTACCTTTTGCTAGCATTTGGTCTGTATTTGTTGTTTTTGACACACTACCAGTTTCTGAAGGAGGAAATAGGAAAAATACTAAATGCACTGCTTAATTTCAGAAGTAAAGGCATATTAAGAAGACAAAGGCCACTGACAGTGTATTAGTTTGTCACATTCAGGCTCTCCTCTTGTGCCTCTTTTTTATGTCTCTGTCTTGTGACAGCTAAGGGACCAAGACTACTTGGAGACAAGATCTTCACTACTGACATTCTCCTCATCAGATCTTCTACCTCTCAAGGTATCTACCCACGAGTACTGCTCAAGGACATCGCACCAGCACAGGCAAAAATAAAGGCTTTGTAATGAAATGGCAGAAGACTGGGAAAATCAGATGGCTGTCTAGCATGCCAAAGAGGAAGGAGGAAGGAAAAATTGAGAGCAAGCTGGTAAGGAGGAGAGCTGAGGGACGTGACTTTTCAGTCTCAAGTGGCTTTGAGGGGAGGAGGTCTCTTACACTGCCAGCAGGCTCTGTCTGTGCAGTCTTTGGAGAGCAGGACTCTGTCTTCTGACGTGGGCAGAGGGTCCCTATTCACTCCATTGCTGTTGAGGATGATGTGTGCAATGCATTACAGCAGAGCAGAGGGAATAGGCACGTATGAAGTATTTGGGTTGGTTATCAGAAAGGCTGCAGTGCCACAGTTCAGCAAGAAATAGCTTTAGCTCTTCTACTTAAACAATAGGGCAAGGCCTCCTAAAATAGCAGTAGTTTCAGGCACTTTGTACAAACATGTCATTTGTCAAAATCCTGTTTGCTTCACAGAGATGATTGATGAGTGTGCTATTTTGTGCTAAATATGACAACTTTCTGGAACATTCCTTGTTGATCATCTTGAACTTCACTCCTTGCAATGCCAGCTGAGTTTGCAGAAGTGTAAAGAGCATGTTCTTAGGCTGTCATTGACACCTGCTTCTAGATAAGCCTCTGCTTCTAGATAAACACTTGCTTTTTGCAAATGGGCAAAAAGGACATGAATGTGCTTAGGCCACTTTGGAAAATCAATTGTCTGAAAGCCAACTGTTATTTTAGTTAATTCTAGTTTACATGCAGAAATCTTTAGCTCTGTCTGAGCCATTTGGTTATACATTTTGAAGGATAGGAAAAGTCACCTGAATACATGTTGTTGCATCACAGATCCTTTAAGAGTAACCTGAAATATGCTGTAATACGTAATCCTGAAATACAGCTGCTGTATCCACAGCTTGGCTGGGGACAGCTGACAACAGCAGCATGTGTAAACTCAGAGGACCTTCTCTTAGATATATTTGGTGGACTAAAGTTTTTGGGTCGGGGGAGAGAGAGAGAGAGATTTCTAACCCCTTTTGGCATCTCTTTTTTCCCCACTCTACAAGGCTCTACAGCATGGTGCATTGTAACAGCAAAGTATCAGTGGAGCAACACCAGTTCTTCGTTATTCCCAGCGGGAGAAGCAGGAGAAGGTCCATGAAGCAGAACGAATGCACTCATTTTACTGGCTCTGGTTCTTGCTTGTTTAACATATTTTCAAGTAAATAATTTATTATCTGTCATTTCCTCATAAGCCTTCGGAAGCTTAAAACCTCTGAATGGGCTGAAACATTACATGCCCCATTCATACCAAGCACACAGTTCAGAAGGCCTCCTGCGTCTGTTTTCAACATAAGTGCAAGGATCCAAGCACTTAGGTCTTTATTATGGGTTGCAATATAACCAGAATGATGCGGTGACTTTATTGTCAATGGAAGACAAATGAGATGGGTGCTGTTTGTAATATCATTACTGGTAATCTCAAAGTTTCTTGGTATGAAGATCATTAAAATAAAAAAAAAAATTTACAAAACAAATGGAAAGTCCACACACCTCACAAAGTCAGCTTCTGTAGTTGACATTGATGGCAGGTACTGTGACAATCTACAGTATTGTGCTATTCAGAATGGATTAAATGATCAGTTTCTGTTATACCAAGAGTGTTATGTCTAATTTGCTACACATAGGGCTGAAAAATGACCCACATGTGCCGTGACATTGAATCTTTGATTAAGTAGTATTCTGCTTGTTTCTAGTGAACAGATGAAACAGAAACAGCATCACAGGAAGTAGTGCTCCAGTTCATCCAATTTTCATTCAGGCCTGAAAATCTCCTCAGACATTGAATGAAGCTCCTCTCACCATGTCCTTTTTATCTGCTATCCTGAAATGTATAGTTTTCTCTATGAAAGCAATGAAGCATATGGTTAAATCTGGCTCTTGGGTACTTTAAAGAGTCAATTTTCTGGGTAAATATTTCCTAAACCAAGGAAGCAGGCAACAAAACCAACTTCTTTCAAAACTTTACTTCTAAGTCAAAATGGATCACAAAGAGAAAATCTGCTTTCATCACAAGTACAAAAGATAATTAATACTTAATTTTCAGCTTAAACAAAGTAACGTTCCAAACATAGAACTGGACACTAATGTGAGAGAAACTGAACCATTCCAACAACTGAGGGATTGGCCAGGTACCATCTGCTTGTTGTATATCCCTCCAACATTATGTTACACCTGGTTTCTTAAAAAATGGCCACACCAACATGAGAGATTTAGCAGTGACTGCTCTGGCTCTGTTCCTACATTTCTTTATAGTCTCTCTGGATCGTATTTTTCTTCCTAGAATGGAAATGATGGAGGAGAAAACGTTGCAGTGACTTAGTTCGCGTAGAGCCTGGACTTACTCCCATGCACCACAGCTAAAGGGATCAGAGAACCTTTCTGCCCATTGTTGGCCAACAGAAGTTGTTAGTGATTTGCTCAAAGTAAGCTTTGTGCTCTTATTTGGCTGTGTCTAGACAGCTGAATACTTTGCTGCTATCCAAGGAATGTGCAGCTAATGTCAGTGATGTATTCACAGGAAAGCATTGGTTCTTGAGCATAGGCTTAACACAATCAGCGCAAAGTGTAGAAGAAATGAGGCAGGGGGTCTTCCCTGAGCAGGATATTTATTATGGAGCCTACTTAACTTCCTCCAAGAGCACAAAAAAAGGAGCAAAGTCATTTAAAATCTCACTAATTAAAGAGACAGCTAACGTTCAGTTTGAAAGTCACAGGAGGGATTCAGTTAAAATGCATTTTAGACATATAAACACATATCAAACTTTTGTACGCTCCAAGAATTACAAGCAGAAGAAGCAGAGCTCCCTCTTGTTCTCCACTAGCGAGTGGAACTGTCTTTGTTTATGAGCTGTCTTGAATAACTGTATTAGCAGTTGACGGGTGTTTAGAATAAGCAAAAATGGCAACACAAGAGGTCAATGTAAGAAAAAAAAAAATAGCACTAGCATATTTTGGAAAGGAAAAGAATATCCAGACAGATGTTTAGTTGCTGTGAATCCCCATGAAGTTATGCCCACTTACAGAAATGACCCGTCATTTAGTGACACATCTTTGATGGCCTCTGAGGGAGAAAGTAAGTTATTAGTATCGTAAATGACAACAAATCACATGAAAGACCAGCCAACCTTCTCACAAAGAATTGAACAGATGCAAATAATTTGAGCCAGATAATGAACGTTGCCCCTATTTATCAGCTGTACAAGCAAAAACGCAGAAAAGATAACTGAGTTGCCCATAGTCATGCAAGAAGGGTTAAATATGGCAGTTCTTTTCTAGGTGAAGGGTGGAGGCAACAGACCAGAAAGTGAGGTACTCGATGTTAGATACGATCCTAATGTTGCAGTAGCTTTAATTTTAACTCAGCAATGTGTTTGGCCTATTGTCTCTCTTATACATCAAGTGCAGGAAGACAACATGAACAGTTTCTAACTCTACCTCATAAACTTCCCTGAACAGGCACTGGAGTTACAATAACATCTTTGTTGGCAAAATTTCCATGCACCATAAATCTGTCTGAGTCTACAGGAGAGATGGCTGATGTGCAAATCTCTAAGTCACTGTTGTTAAAAAACAGAGCCCCTGTTCATCCATCTTGGGCCTTATTTTATAGCACACCATATAAATGAGAACTTAAAATAGTTCTTTATCCTTCCAAAGTGCACAGTCACTGGAAAGGATAACACAAGTTTAGCCTCAGGAACCTGAATCAGCTGAGAAAAGAGCAACCGAGGGACACATCTCTGGAGGTAGCCCCTGTGGTCCATACCTATGTCAGTGCACTTTTACTCAAGAAATTGAATCTGTTCACACAAATGTTCACCAGGCTGAGTCAAGGAGTTACAAATCCTTATCACTTAGCACCGGGGAAGCAATGCAGTATTGTACAGGAATGTTCCCAAGGAATGCAATAACATGAACTGGAATGATCTGGCTTCTTACCACATGAGGCCGTGGAGAGAAAAATAGCTATTCTTCCCTGCCTATAAGCACGCAGGAGGACATACGTTTATCCTTTGTTATCCATGCTGTAAGTATGCATTTATTAATAATAACACAAAGACTTTTTTACTCATGGTTTTGACAGAATCTTTGACACTAGGACCAGATTGAGAGGACTTCCACTTTAGGAAGAGGGTTAAGGTTTTGCAAGATTTTGCCGAATGCAGACAAACACAGTTTGTTTTAACTAGTGTCCTGGAAATGGAAAGAAAAGTATTGGAGAATTAGGGCTACCAGCTACTATAAAGCATTTTGACCCCCCACTCTCCAGTAATAGTCTGGACCTGAAAAACTTTCCAGGTGAGACATTCACCACAATCTAGACATTTCTGTAAAGCTTGATAGGTTGAACAAAACGCCATTTTTCAGGGGAAAAAAGTTTCATCTTCTTGTCCCCACCCCCCCGAGGAGCTGTACTGCAGAGCCATATTTAGAAATGCTTGATGGTAAGGTGTTTGGCTTTGGCAGGGAATGACTACGATGCACTTTCCCCAGGGCCTGGGAAAAAGCAGCAGGCTGCAAAGACAGCTTTCACAAGTGGCTTTGAAAGGCAGCTTATAATTAGAGAGGCTGGCAATGAAAGACAGAGCAGCCTCCAGGGATACCCCTTTCCCGTTCTGCCGCTTACAGGGATTCTTTACTTTGCAGTCAAGTTCTGTCGTGTCCCGAGCAAGAAGCTCGGTCAGCAGTGGGTGAAACAGCTTGCATCATCTTTCTCTAACTCCAGCTAAACTATTAAAGGGAGGCAGGTCTAAGCTTTTTTTTCTTGACAGACCTGTGACTCATGAATGTCGCAGAAAGGAGAAACCAATAAAAAGCTATTTCTACACTTTAGCTTTTGAGCTTCCCTTTTAAGGATCACGTAAGGTAGAGTGTTCGCAGCTTTTGTTAAATAGTGCTATTATAATTAATTATTATCATTACTATTACAACAACCTTGTACTTAGGGCACCTTGCAACCATTCTAAGAACAGGCTTAAGTACACAAGCAGATCTGTGTGACGATGCCTAAAAGCCTTGTGCTTTTAAAAGCTCAGCGCTAGGGCCACCTGCAGAGCTTCCCGAGAAACGTACGCTGCTTCCAAAGATAGTTTTCAAAACCAATATTGGCTTCCCACGGCCAAGGCCTGTTCTGCTGAATGCAAGAAACTGCTTGTACCAGCGTCTCGTCTCCTTTCGTGCTGCGCACCCCTGCAGCGTTTCTGGGTGCAGAGCGGGGAGGGAAGCACCACGGGGCTGTCACAAACTGCTTTTTTGCCTGTCCGCAGCACCCTGCTCCCTAAAATTTACATCAAATCCAGTGCCAAGCCTGTGGCTTAAATCCGTCTCTGCACTGAACTTGCAAACGAACAACCCCCCAAAATTTAATCACCCCCACTTCCCTCTCCCCTATGCTGTTTCAGAGACGGGTATTACGTATTACATTCTCTTTAAAACAATTTTAAAATGGCATATCTATGGGATTGAAGTGGCATGAGGAATGAAGAAGGAAATGGGCCAGGAAATGGCAAAGCAAAGGAGCATGCGCTGCAGTTTTAAAAGACTTTTCTATTTGCTATTTTTATTGCTATTTTCAAATTAAACCTGAAACTATTCGGCTGAAATGTATGTCGACATGCGGCCACCAATTTTGTATATGTTGTTAGTTCCGATCTCTGTAAAGGTCACTTCTGTTAGTGGTATAATAGACGACACTATCTGGAAATACCGAGTGCTCCCAAATCCACCCCTCCTCTTTCCTCTTTCTGGAGTGCAGGATGCTGCAAAAAGGCCTTCAGAATTTAACTGTGCTGCACAGGGAAGTAAACATAGCTGAATGCAAGTGGAGTTTCTGTCACGTTTATTAGTTTCAGCAACCTGTTTACTTTCCAAACTGGGACAAAATGTCAAAGCCCATTGTAGCACAGAAATTATGAAGCATTTTGATTCAGAAATACTAAGTTAGTTCATTTCACCATTTTTCAAATGAGAAGAAGCATTTGGATATTCTGCTAACTAGTTGAATTTAACTAAGTCAATTTTTTTTTCAGTTTTCCAAAACCTTTTATTTTTTTCTGGGAAAGTAAACCTTTTCCATGAAAATCCAGATCTCTGGAAACTTACTTGCTTATTCTGAAAAGAATTTCTGAGCAGCTCAAGAAAAAAACTCATACCATAATATAGCATTCTGTCAAACTCTTCTTACATTGTGCTGTGTATCTTTCATGTACCATGTATATCCTTCATGTGTCTGTGAGGGATTCTTACTAATATTTCTTTTTTTTCCCCCGGTCAATATTAGAAATTCATTATTACTCTTAGTGAATGTGTTGGAGTTCTGCATGGCTGTTTTAGTGCAAGATTCTGCAGTCATGAACAGTCATGAACAACTGGGACAGGACTGTCCAATGCCACTATTGCTTTCTGTTACAGAAGGAATGGGAGAAATGGAAGTTGTTCAGCAGGTTCTCCTTCTGGTAAGAAAAGTGGCACCGAAACTGTCATGCTTTACTCCAGCTAGGAGGTAAAGATACCTTTACCCTTCAAATAAATATCTCCCCTTCAAATAATATCAAATCACACAATTTGACTATAACTATCCAAATGTTGATAGAGATTTTTTTTAGAAGAACTTATGTGAAAAAGTAGACACAATGGTTAAAAAGTTGAAAGCATAAATCTCAATGTGATTTAGTCTCTCAGTGTCTGTCCATTGACATTAATATCAGCCTTTTTTAGAACAGTGTCAAGTAAGGGAAAAAAAAGTTTTCTGTGAAAGAATCCTGAGACCAGTCATAGATACTTTACATCACTTTTACCTCTTCTGCAACACTCCAAGAAATTCTTTAAATAAATGTGTGGGATTTTAGATACCTTCAGAAATCTAGGCTTTACTTTACTAGAGTACATTAGTTGCAATCAGGAAGATAAGCTACACAACCTTGGGTTATATATTATAATAAAGGAGTATAGCTTTAGCTTAAGGGTCTCCCTCAGAGTCAGCAGCACCAATAGAAGGGTATTTCTGCATTTTCAGAGAGGAGCTGGAAATGCTGCAAAGAGGGTTTTACACCACGTGCATTAGAACATTCTTCATGAATTTTTTTCCTTCCCTCTACCCCCCAAAACCAACTATTGGATGAATAGCTCAATATAATAAGTATATTAATTATATGTCAACCACTGCAAAAATGCAATAGATGTTTTTAATTCTGTAAGTATTCTAGCAAGCAACCTGATCTAGTGGAGTTGTCCCTGCTCATTGCAGGGGGGTTGGACTAAATGAACTTTAAAGTTCCAACCCAAACTACTCTGTGATTCTATGATTTGTAGATACGATACATTAAATGTGGGCCAGACAATGCTATATGTTTTTAAGGCACCACCCAGTTTTCATACTTGCAGCTTGTCACGCTGAGGTGTAAACTTGTGCATTAGTCAACGTCTGCTGTAAATTATCCCCCTACTGTGATGTTGAAATAAGTAGTTCAGCATAAAGCAAAGAAGTCTTGATGTTTGTCTTTTATCATCATAGGAGAGGTGCCTCTAAACATGCAGAGAAAAAACCCCACTGAAGTTCAATGGTTATCATTCAGAACAAAAGCTGATTGTTAAAAAAATAGGATTTTTTTCCTTCATTTTTGTTCTGTACCTTATAAATGACTCATGTGCAGTTTAAATCATGTAATAAATATACTCCATCATGTGAGTGAGAGTTAATAATATGCCATTTTCTATTAGTTTAATTAACTTGATTCTGGTGTACCTGAAATAATTGAAAACGTTTCTCTGGAATCAACTCCTTAATGTGTAAACCATGGTGGCACTTTTTACCATGTGAAATGATATGAAAAAAATAAGCTTTTCTAATGTATTTTGAACACTTTAGAAGATGCTTGCAAGCTATAATGGCACATCAATATTCAATAACCTTGGTAGAAAAACGGTGATTTTACTTGGAAGTACGGCAAAGTTATGAGAATATCTCCATGGTTAGCCTAAAGTTCTAAAATAGAACTGATATGGGTGGAGGATTAAAATAAGGGTAGGATAACTAGTAGTGACATAAAATACCAGACATCTAAATTTAGGATAGTTTTGAATGCTCCACACTTTATTTTCATTGGCTTTTATGTGGTGTTTCTTAGAGTTATTTAAGTGGAGCTAAGGGCCCGTAGCAAGGACAGTCATTCTTTGCACAGAACTATTCTGGAAACCATCTTAACTTTTTTTCCCTAAAATCTGTTAACAGAATGAGAATAAATATTCCTACAACTTCCATCTCACTTGGGCATGGCTGTCACAACAGTCTCGGTTGTGAGAGTGGCATGTGAGTTTACAACTAACTATTTAGTTCAAAAGGAAAATTCTTCTCACACAATTTGACCCTTTTCTGTTTTATGGACTGAGCACTTAATGCCAAGCTGATCTATCCTGCAGAACCGTTTCATGATCATTTCTCTTTCCACAGCCTGTTCCTTAAAAGTTCACTGTGGAAAGTTAACGCTGGAGCTTCATGGCACTTTGATTGAACAAAAGAGGCAGAGTGCACGTCCATCCCTCACTGAAATATGCCCTGATTCCCCAAACGTGCAGAAGGCACTTGTCCCTCAGAAGGAGCATGCTGAAAGCAGGTTGGCACAGGAAGAACGGCTGAAGCTGTATTCGGCTCTGCCATTCCTTATCTGGGGTACTATCCTGCAAGCTGCGGCTGGCCCGACGTTAGCCGCGTGCAGGTTAGTCATCCGGCCCGAACAAGTCCCCGAAGCTCCCTCTGGAGTTAATGGAGGAAGTTGGGCGTGTTCGGAGGACTCTCCATCCTGCCCTGAGAGAAGTATCTGACTTAGTAGAGGGGCCTCTTTCTTACTACGACCCATAATACAACCCTCAGGCACTAGCTCGGACTAGAGGTCTGTGTTTCAGATGGCTAGAGCTAGGCGAGAGGAATCCTACCTTCCATGAAAAAGCACCATATGAGTGCAGCAAAGCATTGCTTAGATTCACACCAGGAAAAAAACTGGAGATCCGAAACTAGCTTTCCTAGTGAGTCTTCTGTTGCTGTGCACCGAGTGGAGCTCATAGGCGGGAAGTGTTTTCCCCTCCTATTCTCTATGGCAAGTTTTTTGTTGCTGAAGCCTCTTTGCAAAGCTAGTTCAGGAAGAGATGGAAGACAAATACACAAATCTACCTGACAAGCAGCATTAGAGGGAAGAAGAATATTCACATTTGTTTCTTGGCACGGTGTTCTGCCTTGCTCCTTATAAAAATCTCGGTCCAGCTCTAACTTTTGACACTAAGATACTTTCCAAAGAGTAGGGATAGCTGTGAGTTACCTGACGTAAACCTCTCCCTCAATGACCAGTTTTTTTCAAGATCCTAGTGTCTGATATGTGTTCGCTAAAGAGGGAACTGGAGACTGGAGATGCATTGTCTGCTGCAACAGAGGTTTCTTGCTCAAAAGACCTACGTAAACTTATCTCTCAGTCTCTTCATATTATAAAAGGGAACACATCTGTTTGCCTTCATGGTGACAACCCAAGTGATGGCAAATTGCTTCCTCAGGTGAAACTGGAAGGGAGAACATCACATTGGAAGCATCTTCTGGCAGCTTTTTTCTGGTAAGATGGTCAGAGTCGTGCACTGAAAGATCACAAGACAAGTAAATGGAATGTGGGGAAAAAAAAGAGAAGACATGAAAGGATGCGGGTGAACTGGGCATGCACACAAACAAAATAAGTCACCACTTTTAAGGTTTTTTTAACTCCAGTTTGGGCATCTGAGTTGTTGTAGCAAAGAGATGGAAACATATGCAATTTAAAAAGTATATTTGCATAATTGCCTGGTGGCTATAAAGGAATCCAGAATTGTTTCTTTTTTGCCTTGTTTAAATCTTTTTATTGACTTTATTATCCATTTTATAGAAGTAACAAAAATATTTCTCCAAACAGTTCTGTATTATACTCTATATCTTCATGTACACGTATGTATGTATGGCTATATCTTTACTCACGCTGGTGGGTGGCCTGAGAATTTATGAAAAAGATGTTGACATTATCTATCTGGTCCACAGATATCAAAAATATGTCCACTCTCTATTAAAAATAGAGAGATTTTTGGATTATGAAAGATTTACATTTTCCCTTGGTACCTGCTCCTGCAATTTGAAAAGCTCTTTGTTTTGACCCTCTGACAATGATGGCAGGGTGTGTGGTTTAAAGAGGCAGATAAAATCCTGAAGACCTAAAAGAAAACATTTTTTACATTATATGATCACTGAATAAATGAACTTTCCTACTCAGGAGGGAATGAAAACTTGGCAGGGAGGTAGAGATTAAGCACATTTCATTTTCTATTTTCTAATATTTTTAAAAGGAAAGGTTCTTTCCTACTACAAAGCATGGATCTATGTGAACTTAAATGCTTACACTTTATAACATTTTTGGTTTACGTACAAACATGGGCCCATGAAAGGGAATGTTTGTATAGAACAACTCTATACATGAAAATAACTTGCTCCTACACTAATGCTAGACAAAGATGGGCAATAAGTCATAGTAAATACCTGATCATCCATAATTTCTATACCTTTTTTTTTAACTGAAACTGTCTATTAATTTTCTTCACTGTGACATTTAAAATCTTTGTTTAGGAGATTGTATGAATTGTGTGACCAGCTGATAGATATGTATTTCCAGATTCTTGAAACTAAGGATCAAAAAGAGTAGCGCTTTCGCAAGTATCCAACATGATCTCAGCTAAGAAATTTTTTACTCCATGAAGGCAATTAGAAATATTTGGCATAGTAGCTCTATTGCTCCCAGTAGTAGCTCTTTTTGTTCCCTTTATTCAATAAAATTTAACAATTAGTTTCTGTCCCGGTTGTCTCCTTCCGGAGTGATTCTTGCTGATTCCTCAGCCTCTCTTTTTTTCATTTCAGCTGATCTGAAGCACCGTGGCATTAGCGAGGTCCCTGGCTCCCTGGTTCCCCGTGATTCTCTGCGCTTTGCCATTTCGGACTCTCTCTGCAGCCAGTGGAGCCCCAGCAGTTCCCTCTCGCCCTTCTGGTGTGCACAGGGAGCTATATAGTTCCCAGTAAACATTCATCCCCAGAAAAGTAGTAATCTCCATTTTCTTAAGTCTACTGCAATCAAGTTTTAAATTACATTATCCACTAGCTTTTAAAGATGTTTCATATTAATAGCACATCAGATCTCACTTTCCCTTTTTAAGCTCAAAGGGCTCAGAAACTTCATAGACCCTTTCCTAAAATATTCCTTTTTCATCACAAGGAAGATTGTATTTACATTGCCTTCTAGCTTACGAATAACAAAAGACAAAACTTCTGGCATTGAGTCATTCAGAGAATAGATTGCAGCAACACTCCTCAGGGCACTGCTTGGTTGCACCAACCCGCAGGGAAACAAAACAATTTGTACCAAATCCTCCCTACGACCCCTTGCTTGGCGGCCCTTGACCACCTCCCCCTGATTTCTGTGGGGTGCAAGTGTTGCTGACACGTCTGTTGTGAACTGGCTCACACCCAAAATAAGGAGAACCTCGGTGAGTCTGAGTGAAATCCTGGCCCCGTTGCATCAGTGTCCAACGTGTGTGAGCATGTTCCAGCAGCGAAGTGGTGAGTGTGGTAACATTTGAAAGTATCTAGACAAATTTGATAGAATAGTATTATTTTGGCTGGATGTTTTCTAACTCCCTTCTGTTTTCCTTTCAGGCTCGCTTTGAGGCTTATAACAATAACTGAGGGCAGTGTCTAACCTGCCTGCACTGGATTATCCCCTTCCAGATAGAAGGACAAAGATGAAATGTTCAAATGTAAGATAACACAGGCAGAAGAAAGGACAGAGCTTTTGGAGGTACCACTGCCCTGCAGCTATCAGACTTAATTTTCTGTGTTACAGCCCACTGTACTGTGAATCGGAGTTCTCTTCAGCAGCTTCTCTGATTTTTTTTTCTGTTATTCCTCTTTGAATATTGCTTCTTAAATTCAGGGCAGTAAGGCAGTGACTGTCCCCCACCTGGTTACTACATCAATTCAACAGCTGTAGTGACAGGCAAGATTTATAAGCACAAAGCCTTTGTACTAACATGAAGTGATTTACACACTTTATTGCCAAATGGAAAACACAACAATTATGTGAAAGTTTACCCTTTGCCCAACAAGGCTTGAGGTAAGCGGGCAGGCTAAGCAATCCAGCCAGTTTCAAAGCTGACAGCAGCTTTTCCAGTTTTTTAGGATCCTACAGCACATGCTATGACTGAATACCAAGCAGAAGGCTTAGCCATGCAGTTGCCATTAATTTAATTGTAGTTTTGTAGCTAAATACCCTAGATAGCTCTGAATAGCTCAGCGTCTATTACCAAAAGTCATAGACTACAGTCATTGCCCCCTTGACGTCAGAAGACTGATATTTTCTTTTTTGTAAAATAAATGAAACTTGCACTAAAGACCATAACACTAAGCAACTCCTTCTTTACTTTGAAATCTATTTTTATTCTGTTACAAGAGGCAAACTAATCTGTTTCTGAGTGTTGTTGTGCAATACGATTGTCTTATAGTGCAGTTAATTATATTTAAAAATGCTTAGTTAAAACAAAAGACAATAACATACAGTATAAAATGAATAAAAAGAAACATTATGCCTTTAAGAGGAGACATAAAAGGAATGGCTTGCTGTTTCCCTAAAGGTGATAGTTCTATTCAAAACACTGCATGTTTTCAGCCGATGTAGCATTTTGAGCAGGTGAACATGCCTCTGTGCTTTAGAATTTAAGTAATTTACAGCAGAGTGCCATGGAACAAAATAATTGCACTGAGAAATTGGTGTCAAACTTCTGAAAGGCTAAATAGTTGAGCCAGAGAGAGGGCTATAATTTCAGGGAGAAGACAGCAGCAATTGCAGGCATGTTTAAGGATTGGCTAAAAATCAATTAACGTAAGTAGCTAAAACATATTTTTATACTCTTGAGTCTCTCAAGACATGTTGTCACATGTAAGCTTTATTTATTTATATAATTTTGTTCTCAGAAGTGTGCATCAGAGTGGAAAATACAGTGTCAGAGATCTATAATGAAAGTACTTCAAACTCTTAAGTGGTTGAAACCTAGCTGCAGAGGGAAGTCTTAAATGATAGCATTAAAAAATCTTAAGGTCTTTGGCAAAAGGCTGTGAAGTCATCTGGGTATAATCAGCCACATAAACTGCATGTGACAGTGTGATCCTGTGATCTGAGCACTCAGCGAGAGCTATTTCTGCTTCTGAAAGGACTCAGATGAGTTGTAGTGTTCTTCCATTTTTAAATGTAAGTTATCATATTTTGAACGTGTGTGTGTGTGTATATGTGTGTGCGAAAGTGAGTGTGTGTGGAGGCGGGGGAGGAATATCACCTTGTCAAATGCTGCTGCTATCCTTGTCTGTGTTTTGTACAGAGAAGATACAAAATAGAGAGTCTTCTGCCCTTACCTGATCAAATATAAATGATAAAAAATGTGTAAATTAAAAGGAAAAAAATCATCAGAAAGCTCTAAAGAGCTATAAATTTTGGTGCACTCATGCACACACACATATCCACACAAAACATGAAGTTTATATGCTACATATGTATTTTTACCACATGCACACAAATACAGATATACATATATTTATATATGGACTGGAATCTCAGCTAATTGACACAGAGACAACAGAAAGTGTGGATCACAGATTTTTTAGTAAGTCTTTGGGCATTATTTCCACACTTTCCAAGCAACTCCCTTCTTCTTTCCTAAAGACCCATTTATATATCAGCAACTGCAACGTCAGCAAATACCTTTGGGAAGGAGAAGAACTTTGGTCATTAAATAATCCAGGATGGACTAAGGCGTTTCTCTCCTCTCCTCACAATGAGAAAACTGTGTTCTTTGCAGCATCACCTCCAAAGAAGTTCAATAGGGTAAAGGTGTGACCGGGTGACTCTCTCAGACATAGATGTAGAAAAAGCCCAAAGACATTTAGGTCCTTTTTACACAGTTCCTTACTCAGCAAATTCTGGTCCATAATTCCCTAGTTCAACGTCAGTACAAATACGTTAGTTTTGTTAACACACTCTTCTCTGGGAAAGCTTGAACTGTTTCCTTTTCTTTTTATTTTTTATTTTTCTCTTCTTTTTTGCTCTTTCCTTCTTTCTCTTTTATTCTTTCTTTCATCTTCTTTCTTTTAATTCTGTCTAATAGATTGTAAGGAAAAAAACATAGGAAGGACGTAAAGGTGTGATACAAATGCAGCTGAGTTACTAACAGGAGCATGGGAGCTTTGATCGTCCTCTTCTCAGGGACTCAGAGGTCAAGAGGGGGTGCAAGTATGGCTGTTGCTAGTTGTTGTCCTTTTGGTCTGCTCAAGATGTGCGATTTATTTGGTTTCCAGCAGGTTCAGCACCTTGCCCTTTTTTTAACTTGGCAGACTATGAATCAAGGTAGCCGTCAGTCTTCCCTCATAATGAATGATGTTTAAGTAGTTCACTTGCACTTATAACCCAGACAGCTTTTAGTTGCGGTCATTAGACAACTCTGCCTCCAAACATAAAATATAAAGAATAACTCCTCCAAAGAACAATGTCTTTTAAAATAAATGGTACATTAAACTTCAGTACTTCCAATCCCTGGCACTTGATTTCTATCCATTTGAACTCTGGACTTAAACAGTTTTAAGCTTGCTTTGGGCCGAGGAATATGTCAGAAATATAATCACATCAGTTATGCTTTCCTTCCAGATTCTGAATGTGCTTTCATGAGCCTACCTAATTAGTTACTGTACCCTTAGCATGGAGAGGATAATTGCCATCATGAGGCAAGTATTAAGTAGGATCTGGAAATATCCCATAAAGCATCAAGATTTCTCAGATTTTCAATATTTGATGCTGTATGACTGTTGTGGGGTTTGTAAGGATTTGTAATTTCCTCTAGAAGTGAAATGTGGCAGAATATATCGCAGCTACTCATAACAAACTAAAGGCTTGGGAGGCCCAGTGCCAGCACCACAGAGATGCATCTTAGTTTTCCTTTCTTTTCCCTCCACAATTTTTCCAATTATGTTAATGTATTTCTACTTGTTCTGCTGCAGAGGACATTTTTATGCTGATGGTACAAAATAAGTTCTTTCTCATTTCACATGTACCCATAAAGTTTTAGCCCTTTTCATTTGGGTCAATAGTTAAATCAACATATTTTTGGGGGTAGACAAATCCTGCTGTCTCCTGCTGTCACTTCTTGCCTTTTCCACAGAGATTGCTATTAAAGCCTGCTGATGCTTTCTCTATAATATACTCAGATTTATTTAATTTCTTTAAGTCTCCATTCTGTTACAGGTCTTGTACATCTTGTTGAAGGCCTCTGTTGCAAGGACTCATCTTCATCCCTAGACCAAGTCATGCAAAATGGTTCAAATTCACATTGCTCAGAGCTAATCCCATCTACAGTGGATTCAACACAACCACAGGACAAGACATTTGAAGTGTCCTCTGGATTCCATATGCAAATATTTCACTAGAGTTCCCATGTCATGTTTGTTGCGTGTCTCAAATATGTCATGGTGGCTTGAGTGGGTACTGGAGGGCACAGTGTGCATGGGAACAGTGATGGAAAATGAAACTGGAGAGGAGGCAGCAAATTGGAATGACTTATTATCTATCATTCATATAAGCTGCAGTCCCTCGACAAACTACACCAGGATTTTGCTTTGAGAAGAACTAGTATAAAAAAAACCCAAAACCAAGCATGGGCAAACTAGCCTACATGCAGTACGGATAATCACAGGGTGGAAATGGGGTAGGTAACTAGGGAATTAAGTGTTTTTTCCTCTGCAATTTCATGGATACTTAATTCTCTAAAACCACCCAAACCTGAATTTCAAAAATGATCTTGTTTTTCTTACACGCTATCATGTAGGATCTTGATCGCCATCTCAATGAAACATTTCAGCAGGCATCAAATAGGGTCTTGTCCCATTCCCTGGCTCCTTCCTGCCATCAGCACTGACCTGCAGCTATTCAGTGTCTACTTCATTCAGCTGGAGCAACCCAGTCTGATATGACCTGTCTGGTTGACAGCCGGCTGAACATGAGCCGGCAGTGTGCCCAGGTGGCCAAGAAGGCCAACAGCGTCCTGGCCTGTATCAGGAATAGTGTGGCCAGCAGGAGTAGGGAATTGATTGTGCCCCTGTACTCGGCACTGGTGAGGCCGCACCTCAAATCCTGTGTCCAGTTTTGGGCCCCTCACTACAAGAAGGACATTGAGGTGCTGGAGCGTGTCCAGAGAAGGGCAACGAAGCTGGTGAGGGGTCTGGAGCACAAGTCTTATGAGGAGCGGCTGAGGGAACTGGGGTTGTTTAGTCTGCAGAAGAGGAGGCTGAGAGGAGACCTTATCGCTTTATACAACTACCTGAAAGGGGGTTGTGGCGACGAGGATGTTGGCCTCTTCTCCCAAGTAACCAGTGATAGGACAAGAGGAAATGGCCTCAAGTTGCGCCAGGGGAGGTTTAGATTGGATATTAGGAAAAATTTCTTCACTGAGAGGGTGGTCAGGCATTGGAACAGGCTGCCCAGGGAGGTGGTGGAGTCGCCATCTCTGGAAGTGTTCAAGAAACGTGTGGATGTGGCGCTTCAGGACATGGTCTAGGGGACATGGTGGCCCTGGATTAATGGTTGGACTTGATGATCTTGAAGGTCCTTTCCAACCTAGTGTTTCTGTGATTCTGTGACCTCCTCTTTTTACAGCCGTCACTGCACAGTTCACTCTCATTCCTGTAGCACCATCCATCCTCCGAATGGAACGAAGTTTTATTTTAAAAGATTATTTGATCATATATGTAAAGCTTTACTGTGAAGTACATATACAGCTAGGGTGAATTTACATTGAAAGGGTTACCCTAGCATGATTATTTTTTAACTTTTCAAGGCTTGACTTTGTTTCAGTAAATTGAATTAAATAAAAAAAAATCTATGCATTGACTAAGTTACCTCAGTGTCTGCAAAATCTTGTAATTCTTTTTCTTTTCCCCTTTATTTTCCCCCACTATGCAAATATTGTTTATTGCAGACCACTGGCCTGATAAACAGTATGTTCTTAAACCACAAAAAATGCTGGATGCTGGAAATTGATGTTGCAACAAGGATGGAGTGCCACGTAATTTGTACATTTAACAAAACTTAAATGTGCAGATAACTAATGTTAACAGATATTAAGACATACGAACTACCATCAAGGCAATTTCTTACGATGTTTGCTCGGGTTTGAATATACGTGTATGTGCTGGCATATAATTTCCGAGAGTATTCCAGTACCTATTGTAAGTACCTGCATACTTTGGAAAAGCTAGGTGATTATTTTCAAAACCTACTAAGGACATATTCTTTTTGAGAACCGAACTTCTATGAATTTATGTAAACATAGGAATTGAGTCACATTTTGGCGTGTACTATTTGGATACATCTTTAAAAAAAAAATCAGTAGAAGAAAAAACACTGAAATAACGTATCTTTTCCAGGCCCAGATATCTTTTGTTATGATATGGGGAGAGGCAGCAGCTTCACAGCCTGAAACACCAATTGTGATGAAAAAACACAAGCACTTAATGCACTGTCCTGCTCTTTGTATGTGCTGTAGTGCCCTAGTGCTTCATTCCTTCATTTTGGCTCAATCCAAAAGCTATTGAATTCAGTGGAAAACCACCCACTGACTTCAGTGGGGAGTAGATCAATCTCCAAAAATATGTAATTGGACAGGGTAGCAACTGATTTTGTGCCACGTGTTATAAATCTCTCTTCCACAGCAGAACTTACAGCTCTGTCTCAATAGTACTAAACTGGAGTAAGAAAGAAAGAGGCAACTGAACCTTCAGCTGGGGAGATCTTGGGTTCTTAACTCTCACCACAGCAGTGACTTTCTTGCATTGAGTCTAGTACCCACACCATGGAGTTATGACCAGAGGGGCTGAGCTTGAGGCATAAACAAGTCACGCTACAGTAGCTGTGCAAAAACAAGCGGGTTAGAAAGTAGAGATCTGAAATCCTGATAAAATTGCTCATGCTTTTGGGGAAAAATCACTGCTGGATGGGTTTATGCTGCCTTGGCAGGGCTGAGTCATACATGTTTGGGATATTGTTCTGAAATTCGGGCAGCTTGATTTACTGTCTTCTCAAGTGCCCACCCCCTTAGTCAGAGCTTCCACTGGGGAGTAAAACGCTAAAGAAACAGGGTCAGATTTCAAATGTTTTCTGTATTATAGATTTGATAACAAATTGAAGGAAAACAAAATAATAATATGAGCATATGCTGGAAGCATTCCCTCTGTGGCCTGGGCATGTCTTGCAATGAAAGTGTCTGTCACAGGTTGTGAGTTTGGAAATTAATGGAAGCAGAAAATAATTAGAAACTGAGAATTTAAATTTTTAATATTGTCAGTAATGTGAGGGGTTGGAAGGGCTTTCTTCTTAGTGTTGCTAGATAAGTACAACTCCACTAGTTTTGATGAGGTCTACATTTGTAGATTCAAGGGAAAATATGCCCAGAAAACAACAAAACCTTAATGCAGTCTGCACTTACAGGATGTGTTTTTCTCCAAAATTTCAGCAGACGCTGAGAAAGTAACATTATTCAGTCACATCCAGTTCTAAATCTGAATTTATTTACCTGATTCTTTCAGCACTTTTCTGGTTACTCAGGAAGAACAGGCAACTGGGGAGGAAAGCTTGAAAGGTTTATCATTCTTCGGGCAAGGTTAGGCTTCTGTTCGCATTGCTCTGAGCAAGGAAGAAGCCAGATTCCCTGAGAGTGACTGTGTTATACTGGAGTCTGGAGCCCTGACGGATGGTGTTCTTCACGGGTTGAGCCCTTCATGGGTGACTATGCTTTGCATAAGCAAACTCACAGTACACATGACATGGATAAACTGTGCGCACTCATTCTACCTGAGTGTTCTCACTCCTTAACTTTCCACTTCCGTTCCCTATTCTTCAATACACTAAATCAAGACCTCTTTCTGATCACTGTGGAGGGCTTCCCCTGAATTACAAAGGAAATTAATGAGGAAACTAATCTGGATGAATTCTTCTCCTCTGCTAGGTTGCTGCAGAGCACCAGTACAGCCGCAGCTTGCTCCTCTTGCTGCTCCCACCTGATCATCCTCCGCATCAGTCCGGCTGGTGTTTGCTGGCATGGCAGGAAAAGGTCAGGGCAGGATTTTTGATTCATCTGCTTTCTTACTGGGGGCATTTTCTGTCTCCATAGACACAGTCTCTGGTCTTCAGGCAGTCTGTATGAGAAATGCCTCCCCAAGACTCCTTCACCTTGGGAGGTGCTGTAAAGGAATTTTTATGAGACATCTAGCACAGTCCTCAGCTAAACTTGCCTCGGGTACAGAAGGAGAGAGAATGAAGAAATTACCAGAGTCCATTAACAAGTAGAAGGGACAATAGACTGTCAGTAGGATGTAACTTATTCCAGTAAAACACAAGACTTATAAATACTGCATATATTTGGAGAGGAACTGAGGGCTGCTAGATATCACAAAAAAATAAACAAACCCAAAACCAAATCCCACCCTGCATTGCCTTGTGTGTCTGCAGTAAAGCATTCTTAAATGCAGAGCCTAAATACTTGAAAAATATGTTTATGGACATTTATATATTAAGTGCAGGTTCTGCTGTTATCTATGATTTAATAAAAAACAATGTAGGTGGTAGCAGTGCTTCTTACTGTCAGAGAAGCAGGAATAGTTTCTGGAAATGTATTGCCATTATCTGTGATGTGGTGTGGGAGAAAGGACTGTACTAGAAGAGACAAACCCATATTCAGGTAACTTCATAAGAATCAATGGGGTTGCCTATTTAATCACTTAGTTCTCAATTATAATGGAAGTTGTGTCCTGGGTGTACAGAACTTTCAACAAAACATAGCTTTAAATGCTGTAGAGTAGTATATTACTGTGGTAAATGTAGCAATCAGAAAGCTCACAAACACAGTCTTAAACAGAAGAAACTGTTTAGCAGTGATAGAGGAAATATTAACCAGGATGTTGGCATTTATCTCCATATTCTTTAAATAAAAGTGACACATAGACAAATACCAGAGATGTGCAGACATGACCTTAGTCTAACAGCTCTTCCCCAAGGACAGCACCTCTTCCAGAGACAGTGCTTAATTAGCGTTGCAGAGCAAAGTTAGCACTGGGCATCCGCCTGCTTCCTGGTATGGAGCTTGAACTGTCAGCCGAAAGGGAAAAGGATGGGTAGAGACCTCTGTAACTTCATTTCTATATCTTTTGTTTGTTTGTTTGTTTGTTTGTTAAAGGGTATTCTTTAACATCATATTTGCTCCTGAAAACTACATAACTTGTTCCATTTCAGGGCATCTGTTTTCTTTACAAAGTGAGTACAGTGAACAGTCTGTAGCCCGTGCTAATGGACCCTCCTGAAGTCCTTGGGTAATTCAAATCCAAGTAATTCAAGTTTTATACCTGATGCCAAATTTACCTGTTGAAGTGCTTGTAGCATCAGTGAAGGAGGCTGGCAACTGGTACTGCTGTGATTTAGGAAGACCAGCGACTGTGGTGCGGTGTAGTCATAGTACAGCATGACTAAATACAGCTAAGATTATTTAGAGCCCTAACCTCAGGTTGAGCTGGTAAAATTACCGTGGTTCTTATGAACTTTGAGTTAGGGATTGCAAACACTCCTTTTTGTCTTCACTTAAAAATAAAGTAGTGGCTGAAGCCTGGAAATAATTGCTCTCTCTGGCAATGGTTAAGGCTTTGAAGTGACCTAATGGCTTGCAAGACAAGAGAGGATCACAGAAATGGGCAGACCAGCAGTTAGAGTAGTTGTCTTTTATACTTCAGAGGACAGTGTCAGAGTCTGGAGTGACAAACATAAAGTAATCTGCCCTAATGTGGAGCCTGACCTATGCCATTAAGCGTGAGGCTGTAGGTGTCCTCCAAGCTTTTGTTTCTGAGAGGTGGCAAGCCTTACGAGTGCCAGTCTGCACCACTTTGCAGTCCCGCAGGTAGCTGTGCCATCCTTTCTAGACCCACAACATGGCAAAGTCTCTCTGAGAGCTTGTGGTAGCAAGTTCCACAGAGTGAATAAGATTTTGGATGGAGGAAGAAATGAGTAAGTAAAATGAAGAGTAATGAGGTTTAGAAAGGGAAAGGAAGGTCACAGTGGCTCACAAAGCATCTGTGCTACCACAGAGCGAAACTAGCATGCACTGAAATAGAAGGAAGGAAGAAAAAAGTGTGAAGGTTATTGAGACTGATAAGTTTATCTTGGCCCCGTGTAAATTCACTCAGGGTCAGATCCTTTTGTTGACTCAATGACAATCACACAATAGCTGTGGGATGCGGTTGGGCTGGACTTTTCCTGAATTACCTAGGGGACTCCATCACAGCAAAATTCACAGGGAACTTGAGTCACCTTTGCTGTTATTGTGATCTGGCAACAAGTTAATACCACCCAATTAAAAGAAATCACATAGCAGTCCCACAGAAATAAATATATATATATATACCTCAGTCATACAGTTTATCAAACATACTCTTGTGAGACAAAACACTCAGCTAGTGTCAAAAATTCCCTCCAAGCAAAAAGAAAGCTTCCCATCTAAGATCACTGTAGCAAACTGTAGCCTACCTTGACAGTGGTAATATCAAAGACCCAACATCAACAAAGCAACGTGGCACTAAATCCGTTGCTTCATAGCATGACAGCATTCTAGCAATTGACTAAGAAAGGTTTTTAAGAACACAGTTTATATTCCATATGACTTTTTATAAATACAAATATAAAGCTGTGACAACAGGACTACACAAGAACTTAAAATATTAAAAGAGACTGCCATTTAAATAGCACTTTGTTACAAAGCTAGTAATTCCAGTACCGTGCTACAGCACTCATTCTAATGATTTCCCCACCAACCATTATTTGGACAGCAGAAAATAACTTTCAGTGGCAGGACACATTCAAATGGCACAGCAGCTTTGCTGGGTTGGATGCTGCCTTGCAGAGCAACACGCCGGATCCTTGTCCCTGTGTGGGGCTAGGGGTGCCTAACCCCCCGAGATAACACCACAACATACATATGCTATTTCTAACAGCATTATTATTAAAAGCAAACTGCTTTCAGATCATATCAAGCTGTATTTAATACACAGGTAACTGGCTTATAGGTGCTTATATTGAAAAGTGATGGTGATTATCAACACACTTGTCTCTGAAGGAAACACAACACAGCATATCACTTCTGAACATGAGCCGGCAGTGTGCCCAGGTGGCCAACAGCATCCTGGCCTGTATCAGAACTAGTGTGGCCAGCAGGAGTAGGGAAGTGATTGTACCCTTGTACTCAGCACTGGTGAGGCTGCACCTTGAATCCTGTGTTCGGTGTTGGGCCCCTCACTACAAGAAGGACATTGAGGTGCTGGAGTGTGTCCAGAGAAGGGCAACGAAGCTGGTGAGGGGTCTGGAGCACAAGTCTTGTGAGAAGCAGCTGAAGGAACTGGGGTTGTTTAGTCTGGAGAAGAGGAGGCTGAGAGGAGACCTTATCGCTCTCTACAACTACCTGGAAGTGGGTTGTGGCAAGGTGGGTGTTGGTCTCTTCTCCCAAGTAACTAGTGACAGAACGAGAGGAAATGGCCTCAAGTTGTGCCAGGGGAGTTTTAGATTGGATGTTAGGAAAAACTTCTTTACAGAGAAAGCGGTCAAGCATTGGAACAGGCTGCCCAGGGAGGTGGTGAAGTCACCACCACTGGATGTGTTCAAAAAATGTGTAGACATGGCACTTTGGGACATGGTTTAGTGGGGATGGTGGTGTTGGGTTGATGGTTGGACTTGATGACCTTAGAGGTCTTTTCCAACCTTAATGATTCTATGATTCCAAGATACGTTAAAATTCTAAGGCATGTGCCAGGTTATTGCATCGTCCTTTTGGGTTTCTTTTTGTTTGACGTTATGTGTGTGTGTGGAAATAATTTTTCAGTGAGAAGGACTGTGCGTATGTATATTCCAGACAGATGGGGAAAAAATTAAGAAGTTGTTAGAATAAATGAGTTTTGGCAACAAGTCATTGCTTTTCCCAAAGCCCCAGTTCACACAAATTTTGTGTCCATTGACTGCTTTTGGGAGTATGTGAAGGAAGGAATATTCGCTTGCTATTTGATTTCATTGTTGATGTTACTTGAGGAATAAGGAAAGTAGGTTTTCCCCTAGCTTACAGTTAACTTTTTATTGTATTAATTTAAACTGTAAATTAAAGAATTTTCTCTCTTTCAGTATTGGATTTGGGGTTTATTCAATCTTTTTTTCAAGTATTATACCTTTCTTCAGATTTTCTATATTTTAAAGTATTTTTTTCTTCAGTAGGGAGAGACTGAGCCTTATAGCAACTTTTTTGGGGGTTAAAGTCTACCTTGTATTGAATCATTTCATATGTGGAAAGAATTTCTAAAGTATACCTTTTAGTGGTGTGCAATTACAGTCTTCAGTTTAAACTGGTCCTTTTCTTTTAATAATGTGGTGCGTGCGTAGTTGCGGCTGCTGCTATTTTGACTGCGAGAACAATGGAAATGTTGTGAAGGATCTATAATCCCAAATATGTTTGGAAAGGCTTAACTGGAAGTAACCTTTAAACAAGAGCTATACGAGTTCCAAACTTCATGCAGTCTTAATACTACAGGGCAAATCTCGGTTTGGGTTTGCACACTGAGGCCAAATCCTGACCTTTATTTACATGATGTGTGTGACACCCATGGAGGCTCTGACATCCCAGCATTCTGCCATGGGCAGGACGGGGGAAGGACCAGGGAGCAGCTCCCTGCCAGTCCCCAGGGAAGGGGATGCTGCAGGAGGTGGTGCAGCCCACTTTCTCATAGCACCAGGTTTCTTCTCACTGAAAGCGGGTGCAAGGCTGGGGTCATGTTCGGGTTACACAGGCTGACGCTACCTTACTTCTGAAAAAAAAAGAGCATTCTCAGCTTTAATTAATTTTTTTTCCATCACCCAAAGTGTGCCTGTGTAGTCAACCCTCAGAAGACAAGGGTTATTACCTGTGGTACCAGTAAGATCAATGGGGTTTTTTTCCATACTAAGGAGAATTTCACTCTATATTCCAATTTATCATTCCTGTTCATTCTCTCTTGACCACTGTCAAGTAACCGCCGAGGACAATAGCCGTGCTTTGTAGGGCAGAGGGCAGAGGAAGAAATGAGAGGAACAAAGACTTAATCTGGACTCCTCTTCGGAGGGAGCAGGAGACTGGACTTTTTTTTCTCCTCGAGGAGGCTTACGGCACCGTCGGGAGCCAGACGGCATACATACCTCGGCCTCGGCTGTAGCCGCAAGGAGACAAAGAGGGAAGACAGACAAACTGTGCGGCTGCCAGGACCACTCGGTGCTGAGCTACGTTTCTGTCCCGGTTCAGTCTGTGCTCCTTAAGCGATACAACATTCCGCCTCAAATCAGAAGGCGGTAGGTGTTCTCCGTGTAGGAAGCGTGCTATCCGCTGTGATACACAGAGAACTCAAAATACGGCGGGAACAAAGGGCAAATGTTTTGTTGATATTGTTTCCTTGTGAGTGAAGCCCGATGGCCCGGAGTACTCGACGGTCTGACACATGGAGAAGGTGACGACCAATTGTTAACAATCCTGTGAGCGACTTATCCCGGCGGTTCTCAGAAAAAGCAGCGCTGCGGTGACGGAAGGGCACAGGATGTTACGGGATCCGTCTATGGCTTCCAAGATGTGGGAAGCAGAGCGCGCTCTGTTTTTGGAGGATGCATGGCTGTAAACAGGAAGCCTTGCAGGGCACAGCTGAGTCCCCGGGCTCCGTGCAGGACCGGGGGAGAAATCTGCTGAAACAGGTAGCCGCAGCCAGCATAGGATTGTCAAGGCACAGACAGCGTACTCAGATTTCCTAAAAATACATCATTCATCCTTGTCATTGCTGGTCCATCCGACTGGTTTGCTCACTGTTGTGGTTTTAAAGCACTGGAAAAAAAAAAAGTGAGATGCTCTGAAATCCAGGGCATTTTGGAAGCACTTTAATGCCAAACACAGGCTCCCTTAAGACTGTCCACTTAGGAAAGCACCTAAGTTAACAGTGAGTTGTTAAACCAGTATTATGCAGAACTACTGCCAGTATTTAATTGAATTAATTTACTATTAGTTGAGTTAATTAGAGACCAAATCATTTCAGCCAATCCCCTACAGAAAAAAGTTTGACCAGCTGCAGGAAAACTGCACAAGGAAGGGGAATGAACAGGGTCCCTAGAGTGCTTTAGCAGACTTGCGCTGAAACTACTGGCAGTCCAAAAAAAACCCCCAAAAATCACTTGTCAAAAGAACCTCCTATTTTGGCTGTGCAGGGAAGAACAGCCAGTACATTTGCACAGGGCAGATTCAATCTTCTCAGCCCTGTCACTCCCTCTTCCCCAAAAGTCATGTTGCAAAACCTATTCCTCAAATTATTCCAGTTCTGCTGGCGGTAAGATGTACAAGTTTAATAGCTTAACAAAGGATCATGGGAACAGATAAGTGCTCCAGCACGTCCGCTATTGTGTTTTGTGTTTTCGGCACTCACTGTTGCCAAATGACCACTGAACAAAACGGCGCCTCTCACAACAATGCTTGTGCCACAGCTAATGAGTAGAGAAAAACACATCAATTTAGGACTTTGCATTTAGATCGTTTTTACCACAGAGACAATGCACGTGTACAGTCCCCTAAGACTTAGCTAGCAGAACCCAGAAAGGAGCTGCAAGGCTAGGTCTTACCATGCAAACGGAAAGCATTCACCAGAGCAGCACCGTGCATTTTAACCCTCCAAGGCAAGCAGAGAGAAGTCAGGAGGCTGAAAGGACCCTCGTCCTCCAGCTGGCCACTTCTTACCACACCTTCAGCGACAAGTGCTGACTCAGGGAGGATGATCTTGAATGCCCACAAGTTAGAGCAAGGCATGTAGAAAAGATCTGTCCTTTCACCTGCGGGTCGGGCACTACTTCCTGCCATGGAGCCTCCTGAGAAGACGAGGCAGAAGCTTGTACCCAGAGCCATTTCTGGCACTCGGATTTCTTATGCGTGTTGTCCTGAAGTATGACATTTGAGAAAAAACTCAGCAGTCTTATTTCATTCCTCTGTTACAAATAAAAAGTACACCTGATTTGGAAGGGGAAATAACAACCAAATGGCAAAGTCACTTTTTTGTATAGGAGTTAGTTATCAACAATGATTTATATATTTCTCACGATAGATTTTGAACTGGGAAATAAGAAGGCAGAGAAAGGGAGCAGCAGACAACATGGCAGCTGAGAATAAAGATTAATAATACCCAGCTTGCTCTAACAGAAACTGAGAAACGTATTGCCTTTTTCAGCAAGAAATATTTTGCAAAAGGAAAAGTGTTTGTTCGTGAGTAGTCTGTTTGGCCAGCTCTGTCTCCTAAAAATTACCAGACCACTTGGCAGGCAGGGGTATTCCTTTGACTGTTTTAAAAGTAAAACCCTCAAAAGGTTAACAATAAATAGGGACAGGGGCATGAGTCAAGTCCTGGAACAGCAATAACTCCATCCAGTGAATATTAACCCAGGATCCTTAAGTAAATATCCAGTAACCTTCATGCTAACTATTTTGGTATCTTCTCTACATCAGCATTCAGTTGGTTTAGGCCCTACCAGTGTCTCATTACGTTTAGATGGAAGAATAAAGTAGCTTTTTGTCTACTGAAGAAGCCCATAAATCTCACCTCTCTCCATGGCTTCAAACACCTGGCTCTGCTTACTACTCCTACGAATAGCCCAATGCTGCCTCTTGCTCATTCTCTCCTACACTATAAAACTTTCTTACTTTATCTCTCACTCGTCTCTCATAGCTACTCCTTAATGGGTACCAGCTGGCTGCACCAACAGTTGAGGCTGACTCTTCCTGTCACAAACATTAACTCCTTCCTTGCTTCACTTGACATTAACATTCTATGGATTTGGATATGTTGCCCCATGATGAGAACTAAAACAGGGTGGAGGAACTGGGAATGACCCCACAAACAAGGTGTTACCATCCTCTTTCTTTCCCTTTCAGACCAGAAGAGCTTCTGTGCAGGTCATTCAGAGAAGTGGACAGAGGAGTTGATTGGAAGGCAGGAGACCTGCACCTTGTTCTCTATTCATGCCACTAAACTGCATGCAACCCTGCCATTAAGTAAGAACAAAATGGGTATTCAGATATTTCCTGATGGCCAACGGTTTTACAGGAAAAACAGAGCAATAAATGCTGAAGAACTTTCTGCTGTTGCACTTATTAATTGTCGTAGCAGTCCAGGAGCTCATTGCCACTAGGATCTGTGCTAAGTTGCTCCTATTTTAAGAAGCTAGTAATACAAAGAGACAGAACAAGAACCCTGAAGGGGAACAGAGACATGACGGTGCCGGGACTATTTGATTCCTTATACCAGTCACTTAAGAGAGCCAAGCCTTCAAGTCAGGAGCCTTGCACCCTGTCCACAGCCAGCACAGCTATTGAGAGGCAACACCACACACCCAGGAGACTGCTGATCTTCAAAAGTAGAAAGATCTTCAAGCCAACAGAGCTGGAGAAGGAGATAAAATAAAGAATTTTAGTGAAGCTTATTCTTTTAGAGTTAGTCTGATTACATGGTAGCAAAAAGTATCTTTGGAAAAAATACTTTTCTAGTGGAAGAATTCTCATTTAACTGTCCAGTTTCAATAAACTCTAAGAGGTTTGTATTGTGACACTGTGTTTCTAACTGCAAACACCTGTGGTAGAATTAATCTGAGCAAATGTAGGTGTCTGTGACCTGACCTAATCATCTAGGTTCCCTTTTTTTAGAGAACAATTCCGCTCACTTGCAGCTGATGTCTCAAACTGGTGAGATGCATCTTCTACAGTCAGGTGAACTGCATCCCCTCTCATCTGCCAGGTGACACTCTCCTCCAGTAGTTTCTTTTTCATCTTTGAATCAAATGAATTGTAATTTTTGGCTGTGCACTCTATAGATCACACCTTATATAGTATCCTGGAGGAGCAGAACAAGGCCGTGAAGAACTGGCTTGTCACTCTCAGAAATCTGCCTGTTGCTTTCTGTTACTGTTGACACAAAAGCAGACATGAAAATTGCCTCACCAAAAGGCATATATGGCATAATCTCTTCTCTACTTTTTGCCTCTACTTAGCTGTTTCTTCTATGACAAAAAAGGGAAATTTTGATCAACTACAACACATAAATAAAAAAACATTTTCACATAAATGAAGTAAAAGTCAATAAAATCAATGATCTGGGAACCATAAAATATTCTGAATAAAAATATCTTCATGAACAAGAACACAAAACCCTAAGTTAAGAGGAAAAAGGATTACTTAGATTACAAAAACATGAAGGATTTATTTTGCATTGTTAATGGGATCCAAATGAAATGGAGATATAATTTCTCATTGAAAAAACAATATTTTTTCAAATTCCAGATATACTTATATCTATTCATAGGTGCCAAACCTTTTTAGTGAAACGTTCTGGACTCCAGACTTGCAGGTAATTGTATACAGCCACATGCTGCATTCCTCACTTTCAGCTCCTCTTTCCTTGCAAATTGAGAATCAAATTCATTTTCAATTGTGATCTGCAGCTGATATATCCAGGACATAACTGATTTCAGTCACACCTGTGTTCACCTTTGTCGGGTTCAACCGAATCATGAGTACATGGCATCCTTTTCCTGCTAAGTTCCACCCTTTGTGGATTTGTGTTTTTATGACGTTATAGATAATGTTGTCCCTCTGAACTCAAAATGCTTCTCTCATTGTGGTATCTTTAGACTTGTTTAATGGCTGTGAGGATGAACTTCTGGATACAGGACACATAAGAGATCTAGAAGGAAAATTTAAGTTAATGTATATTCAAAATTTTCCAAAATAATTTATAAGAAATAACGCTCCCTAACCGTAAAACAAATAAACAATAGCTTGACTTCAAAACTTGGCTAAAGTACAAAAGGTGGTAAATCACAAATGAGCTACAGTGAGCATTTACTCAGAGTGAGTGGAATACAAAATGAGGGTAAATCTTCCCGCAAGCATGCAGAAGGAGGACTTGCGATGAGAATGCCACCGTCCCCCACCTGTTGCCAGCCCATTAGCTGCGCAGGCTGTGAGTTGTGGACAACACGGTGCTTTCCTCTCCATAACAGACTCTCATTTCCTCAGGATGTGAACAGGGCTATAGAGTTACAGTGTCCCTGAACCCTGATATTAAAAGTCACTGGTCTGCTGGTTTGTGGAGGAGTTTTTTTACTTTGGCTTAGTGGCAGAGAACCATCTGCTGGAGTGACCACCTCTTTCTTTCCCAGCGTGAATCTGTCATCATGGCAATTAGATGAGGCTCACAGGCTGGAACCTGCTTAGCTTAGGAAGTATCAGGCTGCTGGCAAGCCACTGGCTCTGGACACTCATCTCTGGAATATATGTCGTCTTTGGTCTGAAGGCGGCCACATCTATCGTCCCTCTCAAACAGATTGCAAAACTCTAATGTTTTCCCCTGGCTTTAGGGGGAACAGGGTGGGAGATGTGTGGTGAGGCAAGGGTAATCTTTAGCTGTCTTTTTTTTTTTTTCTTTTTAAAATTTGTTTGATTGCATTTTGCAATAACTTGTGGAGATTCAATGGTTGGATTTTTTAAAGTAATGTTTTCAAATAATTGGGTAGGTCTCTTGGAACACTGTTATTTTGTATAAAATCAAATAAAGACAGAAATAATATACATATTCCACTTACATGCTGTTTGCCAGGATGGGAAATATATCCATGCTGAAAATATTTGAGAGTTTTAAGGGAGGCGAAAAGACAACTGAAAAAACAGAAACAATTTAGTTAAAACATATGACTTGATACTGGGGGGGAGAGGGGAGGAATGTTCTTCAGGTATGGGTTTGTAATTTTTGGCAAGATTATTTCTTTAAATCTTTTTGTCCTTCTGTGTATTTAGACAACACCCTTAGCTAGAATTTAATTTGGTGTTCTGTTGGAGAATATTTGGGTCACCGAGTAGTTTAAGCTGTCGTCTTTTGCTCTGGGCTGGAGAATTTCACTGTTTCAGCTCAGTGTAGCACCCTGCATACACTTTTCTTTTCTGTCTGACTGTGTTAAGAGAGATAAAGCCAAGGATCCCCTGGCTGTCTGGCAGGCCACCTCCTACATCTATTATGCACTGTCACACGTTGTGCTCCAGGTATCTCATGTAGCAATGCAAATGGAGAGATGGAGCAAATCCTACTGTCCTGGCCAGTTGGCTCGCAGGGTTGTATGTTTCAAGTCACACATTACTTTAGAGGTGACTAAAGAAGAATTCTAGTGGTTTCTATTAAAGCATGAGGTTGGAACTATGGCTGGTCTTCAGGGTTAATTGATTCCATGGAAAGCATGAGGCCTCCTCACTGATCAGAAACCAAATGGCACAACATGAAAAAAAAATTACATAATGCATCTTAAATCATAATTCATTCTGAAATGACAATTGCTATTTAACAAAACCATTTGCCTCTGTGTATGGTTAAAGGAAGCTGGATTTATGTGTTCTTGTACAATCTTTATTAATGAGTCCCAGATATTTCTAACAAAAAAGCCTAGTGTTCCAAAAAGGTAAAATATAAAGAGAATTTGGCTCACTGGTGATGGCAGCTACCCACCTAGACTGCAATGCATCGCTAATTTCTTAACCAAGGCATGCCTAGTATTTAAGCATGCAAATAAGATTAACATGTAGTAAAGTTTCTTTATACTTGGGTACAACGCAACTATGTTTTGCATACGGTTCCAAAGACGTTCCGTGCCGTACATAATGTTTATTATGTCTTTAATAAAGGGGACCCAGAAGAGATTATGATTTGTAGATGAGAGGGGAAAAAGAAAGTAAGTTAGCATTTGCTTTTCTGTGTTGAAATATTTTGTATTTTCACTAAAATGTAAACCCTCAAAATAAAAATTTATGGCTCATTTTTACTGTATAGTTTAATGTGAACGAATTTTGGAGAACAGTTAGAAGCAGCATAATTAAAAAGCCAAACAATGGAGTTTTCCCAGGTGCTTGTCACAGAAGTTGGAGAAAGCCATCCCGCTGGCACCAGCAAGCAGTGAGCAGAGAGGGCATCGCTCTCCGGACAATTTTTGCAGTAACCCATTCTCTTCTGTGCTGCTTACACTAAAGGATCTACATACCTGTGAAAATACTTGCTCCACTGTATCTTAAAATGTCACCAGCTGTAGGACTGTGTTGTTCTACAGACAGAACAATCTCAACTGTTTTGGGGTTTTTTCTTACATGTGCACAAAAGAGAATTTTACCCTTAAAGCACACAGCCTAAAAGATGTATTTGTTTTCCCTAAATGCAGAAAAAGTACATAAATAGCCTTATTCTTTAGAATAATAGATATAATATGAAGTAGCAAAACAACAGTCTACAACATGATAAATAGTCTGTTTTCTTTGTAAAATAAAGGAATTTGGAATTTAAGCTAGTTTCAAGAGCATAAATAACATTAATGTTCCATTAGGGTAATTCATCAGTATATACTTAACAGGCCAAGTAGAGCGAAAAATGATGAAAACCAAATATTTTACAAACCTCACAGCATTATAATGTACATTTTAAAAAGGTAGTCACCTATTTTACCTATGAAAACTAAAATCAATATATTATAGCACCTGAATCTCATCTATTCTGTGCTATTACTGAGAATTAAGGGAACAGGAAAAAACATTATTCACAGTAAGGGAGCCAGGCAAGCAAAAAATGAAGGCAGGCACGTGCTTCTGACCTCAAGTGAACTGGTAACACATAAAATGTGCAGTCTTACGAAATGCTGAACTCTTCCTGGACCCAACAAAACCTTGCCTTTTACTTTGTGCATGTGGCTGGCCCCTGTCAATGAAGGACGAGCTTCATTGACTGCTCGCTGTATTTACCTATTAGGGAAGCGTACAGCTCCCCACACTGCAGTGCATTTCTCATTTGTTTAGTTGAGCAGCTGCTTCTTTCCTTGATCCCCTGCTGCAGCTGTGGAACAGAGTAAATGAAAGAAAATCTTGCTGCCTTTTCTCTAGTACGGTGGTTCCTGCTCATTAATGTCTTTCGAGGAGTGAGCTCCAGGGTCATGGGCTGTCCTTCGGGAGGCTTTATTTCCTGCACTCACAATGTTTACTTGAAGCTGACAAGTCCGTCCTTCCAGCAGGACATCAGTGATGTGGGAGTCGCGCAGTATGAAGTGCACTCGGTAATTGAAGCCAGTCCCGCTTAAGGCTTTTGAAAGGAAGCATGAAGCCTTGTGTTCGGCTGGGTTGTCAATGGGGCACCAGTGAAGAGAAAGAAGACAGACTCGCATGCTCTCTGTGGTCTGTGTCGCTGGGTAGACAGGCTGCTGTGATTCGAAACAGCTGTAAATGTGATCTTAATACTGCGGGAGCCTTTGACTGGAGAGTTTCAATCTCTGGCTGGCTTCTCCCTGCAGTCCTACATCAAGGCGAGGTGGTGCAAAGCAGGGCAGGAATCCCTGGACAACAATGAACGTGGAAAGAGGGATTCAAATCTCAGCTGACAATGCTCACTTGTATCGTGAGATATTTTGTCACCTGTTTTTAGACCTCTCACGCAAGAAATCTAGAAAAGCTTGTGTGGAGAAAATAGGTATTTTTCTTTCAGTGAAAATGCTTTCCTTAGAAAACATGGTGTTGATATTTAGTGCTACACGTACATACTCTGTGTATCACCTACATGATGTTTATTGTCCCAGTTATTGCCTTGCTGAAAGCTTTAGCTGGTCAGAACAATTCGGCATTAAAACAAAACTTAAATTATAACCTTATGCTTCTGAGAAGACACTAAATGGATAGAGGACAGGATATTTTTATTCTTCACTCTTCTTGTCTTAACTCATCCACTGAAATTAGTAGCCCAGACAGGCTCACTGTCAGGACCTGACTCATTGAAGTCACTGTCCTCCATAACCATATCATGGTCTATGGACACTTTGAGGAAAACACACCTCAGTGGCACACTAAGCACGAGCCCAGTGGAACTGCCTCTCACAGAGGGGTGTTGCCATACCTGACGTACATGCTAGGTTATAAACAGTCCCATGGACCATTTAGCTATTAAAGGTAAGCCTGAACTGAAGAGCTTCCCTGCACTAGGTGCTGCCTGGGGTAAAGAGACTAAGTCTAAACTCCTGCTGGCTTTGAGGCATTGCTATTTAAATTGTGTGGCATAATGCAGAGTAGTGGCTCCGCCAGCTGAGGCGGAGGGACTGGGAAACATCAGGCAGGTTTCCATCCACTCCTTAGATCTCTCTCTGCTTTTTGTAGCACATCTGCAACCTGCCACATCTACACTGCAGATCCAGAAAGTCCCAGGAGAACCATCAAATGTGAGGTATCCGTATTTCCCAGCACTGGGGAATGACATGATCGAGGTTTTCATGCTTACAACAAAGGGATTCAGACAAACCAGTCTGAAATGATAATAAAAATGGAAGCTACATCTGCAGAGCAAATGTGTGGAGCTTTCAGAAAACATGTTGCTTGCTGTGACAAATAAATTCTCAGAGAAACTTACAGAAAGGCAATAGAAAAGCAAATATCATTCCTTTTCCCTACCCACAGGTTTGTTGTAATAACTAATCTCAATAAAATGTGCATCTGAAAGCTGTTATTTTTCTGTGCTTTCTGTCCTGGCTTTGGCAGTGAAGAGTTCAACTGTGACTTAGGTATGTCTTTTCTTTCAGATTTTATTTGTTTTAGCCAAATGGAAACCCACTCTCTGTCTGGTTTGCTGAGGCAGCTGCTCCCTTGTGATTGATGGCATTCAACTTCCATGTCTGCATACCTGTGGCTGATGCCTCCCATCTTGCATGACATCAAAGGGAGGCAGCATTGACTGGCATCTTGACTCGAGGCTCATGTTCTCCGTGCTTGGCTGGGCAGGGAGCACTGCACTTGAATGAATTTTCTCCCTGTTGCTGTGTTTGTGCAGAGCTGGTGACCCCATCTTGCCACTCGCATCCTCCCACACGGAGAAGGTTGCCTAATGTTGGGTGGGTTCTTCTGCTTTCATCTGTTGATGTCTGCAAGATAAAGCCTGGCACATGACAGTTTGTTATTTTCACAAAACTTTTAATGCTGTGTAACATGTTTCTTAAAGGTGGACTAATGTGGGGGTGAAGACCTGAGGTCTGTTCAAAGATACAGGTCACACTAACGCAAATGAGCTTGTCAAGACGTGTACGAATCAGGCTGTGCTGTGACATAAAGTGAATTGTGCATTACTTGTGCACCCAGATGCTGAGAGGAGATTTCCAGGAAATGTCAGGATCCACTTTTCATTTACATTATGGTAATGCCTCAGGCACCAGCCATGACTGAAGCCTCATGCCAGAAAAGGTGCAAACATGCAAAGAGTGTCTGCTGTGAAAAACCCTAGAAACTAAGTAGGCGCCACAGAGAAGGTATGGAAGAAAGAAAATCCTGCTGCTATGCTCACATGCTATTCTAGGAACACAGGATTGGAAGGGACCAACTCAGTCACTAAGCTCAGTGCACCACAGCCCTGGGCAACCAGATGTTTAGGTGCCTACAGACCGTCCACTTCAGAGAACTAAAACATTGTGGCTCAGCGCATGACTTGTGTGCCTAAGTGTCCTTAGTGTGAGACCCCAGATCCAGCAAAGAGGTTTAGGATAGTCTTGCCTAATATTTCAGGGAAGAAAAAATCAGTATCTAATGTCCTGTCTACTGAATGGATCAGTAACACCTCTCTCTTTTCTGGGCTGACTGCCTAGATGGTTAACTCCACTCAAAGATGGTGTGAGTGGAGAGCACCTCCAGCACCTTGCACTTCTGGTCTCTGCATGCTCCTTAGCCTCTGCAGGTTGGAGTCCCGGTATGAGATACCAAGAGAGTGACCACACTAAAAGGCTATGATATTTTCTGTGTGAAATTACCATTCATATCTCCAGGGCAAGTCAGACCAATGTGAAATCAGAAAAGCAGTATTTCTGGGCCCCAGACATGCAGGTAGAAAAAGGAGATTCTGCTCTGTAGAATCCTTTTTATTTTTCCAGCAGTGGTCTGATGCAGAATACACAAACAGTCTGGACAGAAACCTGTAGGTGACACAGATAAACTAAAGCTATTTAGCCTGTGAAGGTCAAATCGTTATAAATCCTGCTTAACTATGGCACTGAAACATGTACTCAACTCAAACTGGAGAGGAAATTTCAAACCTGTGCCTCTCTTAGTATTTCCTATTGGCTCTCTGAAGCATCCCAGCTCCCAGCCATGGCTGCTGAGCATCCCAGTGCAGAAGCCTAACTCCTTCCAGTAAAGGGATGTGTCATATAACCACCTACAGAAGTGAGGTATCTCAACATAATTAATTCTACTCCTGGAGCAGGGAGACTATAGGTTTTGCTATACTACTACAGTGCCCTAACTCCCTTCGTTAAAGGTTTGCCTCTGCAATTAAATCACTTAGAAAAAGTACTATTAGAATAAACTGGAAATTTTGTAAGAGTGTGTTAGTCCATTACTTTAACCACAGTATCAAATTTGCTTGAAAAAAATCCCAAAGTCTTGGTCAAATTCAGACCCACTTCATTTTTACATCTACAGAAGCTCCTTCAGCATAGCATTTAAAAAGACAATTTAAAAAAATGTTATGCTTCCCTACAAAAGATCTAAAACATATGTGTGATATGCAGTTGACAATACATTCACAATCAAAGAGGCTTGGCTGGCATTGTTGGTGTCTCATAATCTAGGATACTGAGTATAAAATCAGGAAATTGGTGGTCTGTGGATAAATATATGACCTTCCTGTTTTCTCTGCCGCTAGACTCTTAGGGTTTGGGTCTCACAACATCAGGTTTTGGCTAGGAAATCAATGAGGTTTGCCTAGTTGTAAGTGGGAAGATTTTGGCGTAGGTTTTGTTTTTTGTGTAATCTGATTTTTTTGGTTGAAACCTCCAGGATGCAAAAAATATGTGGGAAAGGAAGCTTCCCTACTCTTGGTCATATCTTCAAACCTGTCCCAGGCTACCACTGATTAAAAATCTTTTCTATCTTCTGATAGCTGTTGCAATTTATGAGAGAAATACAGATAGAGTCGGCTGAATTCCAGGTGGAGGAAGCTCTCAAAGCTGCACCTCACTGGTGAGCCACCTCGAGGTTGACCACTGTAAAAATCAGAACTGCTCACTCTCCCAAGAGTGTGGGATTCTTCAGGGTTACTCTGAGAACAATGTTCACTTGCCCTCTTGGTGCCCTTACTGGACTTCTTCTGAGATAAATATTTCTGGTATCCAAGACTCTGTTCATAAACATAAACTTCACTTTAAATTTTTTAAAAATACAGAAAAAAAAAAACATATTATGAGAAACCACAAAGAGAAACCCAGAGAGCATGATACCAGAAGAGAAAACATAGCATCTCCACATGAATATTGGTCTTGGCAGTGCAATGCAGTATCACTGATCTTGTTAAAATATCTGAAATTACTACTCCATCAGTATTATTACCTGCAGGGGATAAGAGAGACAGAAGGAGAAGTTCCTGGCATGGTTCAGAAAGATAAACTGTCAGAAGAATTGTAATGGACAAGGGTAGAAGTTTTAAAATTGGGATCATCTGATCCATTTTATCCCTCGTAAGTTAGGAGTGAAGTCCAAGCAAATCACATCATCTGCCTTCATGTACAATGGAGGAAAAACAGGTATTTGAGGACTGTGATTTATCCAGTTTGTCCTAAACATGAAATACTCCTAGGAAGGGCTTGTTTCTATCTATTGAGCCTGGGTGGCTAATGCAGCCTGGGTGCCCAGTTTTTAATTAGGTTAAGCTTGAATAGATGAATTCTACCCTGAATGATTTTGGAGAGTTCACATTTGTTCATATCAGTGGCAGTTAGCAATCAAACTAACTTGGTAAAGTAGATTCAGTTGTACAATAAGGAGTTTAACACAGTGAAATGCACGGTCATTCATGTAGTTGTATGGCCATATTTATGAGAGGGATTATAACCTGCAGAGCAGTGATGCTGACATGGATTTTGTGTTCCTTGGTAGGTAACACATTAAACATGAGCTCTTACAGAAACAGCAACACTTAGAGGATAAACATCAATTTTGGAAGGATAAACAAATGAATACCTTGAAAGAGTAGCAGATAATGTTATCTCTTAATAGGATATTACTGAGACCATAACTGCTATCTGTTTTCAGCTCTGTTGCCCTTACTTTAAAAGGATAGAGAAAACCAAGAAAAGGAGTATAGAATGCTTATATTACTGAGAAACAAATAACATGCTGTAAGACTCAGGGTTTCTTATTTAGTTGATCCAGAACATGATTAAAAGATTACTTCCTCAGCTTCACTTAGAAACAGTAAAGAAGATTAAACAGTGGGAGAAGGGCAAAATGAAACTCAGTCACAGCACAACATTTTTGTCAGGTTAATTATCCACTGCTTCTTTTGAGATAGATAGCTTATTTGAGATGTGGCAGATTCCCCGTTGCTGGTTTTCCTTAAGAGAGGGCTGATAGTGCGACAGAGATATTATGAAAGACACAGATCAGATCACTTTTAAAAAGTGGGGAGATTGTTTTCCAGTCTGGTGTTGGTATGCATGCATAGCTCCAGGAAAATCAGACTAGTATCAAACTGGTCCTAAACTTCTGAAAAGCTTTGGTAATTAAAGGCTTACTTCAGTCCCAGACTGCCCAAATTCTTCTCACTTCTCTGTGCTGAGCTCTCAAATTCCAGTGGAAAAATCCTCATTGTAGATTTTTACTATTTCCGAAATGCACTACAGTGCCACAGCGTTGAGAAATCCTGTTGTTCAGCTGTGCAGAGAGCAGGTGCCAAAGCATTCCTCCTGTCCCCACTCTGCACCATCATCTAGACTTCTCTCTTGAAAAGCGTGCACATCTGGAGGAAATGTCCTTTCCTGGGGGATTAAAACATCTTGTTTTAACATCAAAGAACAAATAATTGCATGCATGTATGTATATATACACACACACACATACATTTATGTATGTGTGTGTGTATGTCTGTACATGTGTCAGTAGTTCCTTGCAACAAACAGAAGACAATAAGCATTACTTTTAGTCCTTGCATGTTCTTCAGTTGACTAAGGTAGTGGCACTGTGAGCCATATATAGTTTCATCATTGTAATCTATCCAATGATTTGGGCTAAATATTTAAAAGCAGAGAAAGGGAACAAGGGATTACTTAAATTCTTAGGGTCCTTTTCTCAACTAAATTTTCTGAGATCTTTTTCAACAAGAAAAAGATCTATCTCTCTTTTTCCTGTTGTAAAACTGTGCCAGCATTGACCATCCTTAACTCATTTTTCTAACGCTTTGAAGTTTAAAAAAAATATGTATTTTTGCCTTTTCTACCAAAGTCCACCACCTAAACAAAATGCTGCCTTCCTAAATAAAACACGTATCTGTCCATACCCTTTAACTAAGTAAGGGGGAAGTAAGGAGAAGACAGTTAGAGAAACCCAATTCACTTGCAATGGAAGAGGAAAAAGAGAGTAGGGCAAAAGAAAAAGAGGAGCTTGTTTGCTGCAAATTTTAGATGTTTTTAAGGCTCTGGTTCAATTCTCATGCGTATCAGTCAGATTTGTTTTTATGACTTTGAGATATGGACACAGATAAAACTTTGACAAAGGTTATGCCATATTTTTCCTCCCTCATGGTAACAAGTTCCTTTCCGGTTCATATCCTAAATTAACCCCACCAACAAAAATAGCCCAGCATGAGATCTGCGAAGGTCACCGGCAGAAACCCCTCTGTAGGGAGGGCTTGCGAGGCCGCCTGCACGCGGTGGACATCCTGAGCAGGCACCAGGGCAATGAACATGTAGCTCAGCTTCCCATGCACTGCATCAGCTATTGTTATAAACACAATTAGCTGACAAAATGATTTCTCCAGTAAAACAAATAGAACATGCTGAGTGACTGGAGAGATACGAAAGGTAAAAAGTGCCTTTGCTCACTTTTTCTCCTGCTAATAGTAATTTCAGGTGCAAGACACTTTTTTTTTTATTCTTTCCCCTTATCTGAAAAAAGGAAAGTTGCAGCTTTTTTTTTCCTTTTTTTTCCTCTCCAGAACAACTATTCTGCTCACTACATGTCTGTTTCTTTATTATCAGCCAAGGACAGATAAGACAAAAGCGTCACACCCACAGTGTTACTGGCACTCGCATTTGAAGCACAATGCAGGGTTCCTTCTATTAATCTGAACAAACATCCATCCCATCCTGAAGTAAAATCCTGAGCACTTACAAATGAGGACATTAATTTGCTGGACAATTATTTGCAGCTTTGGGACAATAGCAAACATCATGATTCATGTAGTTATACGTTGAAGAAACTGTTAGACAAGGACCTCTCAGCCAAATTCTCCAACTGTGGAAAACTGATAGAAATCCTTTGCTGCCAAAGGATTGTCACAAACAGGAATGTAGTCTTTGATTTCTAAAAAGCCATTCTGCTGAATTTACAGCTATTCTTAGTCAGAAAAGCATAAGATGAAGATGGTAAAATTTATCTGATTTTAATAAGAATCTCCCAGTAGCTATGCCAGAAACTTTAACTTGTTTGCAAGGTTTTAGAAAGCTTAAGAACTTAAACATAGTTACTGTTATGATTCTTACTGTTTCCTGTTTAAGCGCAAGACAAGAAGTGGAAATTACTCCAAAATAGCTTCTTGGAAGTTGTTTCCATACCAGACTGAGTGTGTTTTTACAATATTTCCAGCCCCATTTTCCATATCAACAAATTCTCATAAATAGTACCTGAACAGTATGTTGCTGATTAGAATCACACCAAACGTGTACACCTTAGATCCACCCGCAAATGTGAAGTTAGTGTTGAACCTCAGAGTGATACTGCCAAATTAAAAGCAAATGATGAGTATGAGTTCTTATAGGTATCAGGGTGGAAGATAAAATTTCTTCAACACAAAGAATGTTGCTTACTTAGTCCTAGCCCTAAATGTACATGGTGATTTGTATTGTCTGAGAACTCAAATGGTTGCTACAGAATGCTTTCTCCTGAACAACGGTATTTGCTTTGCAATTACAAAACTTGTAGTATGTTCCTATTTCATAGACCTATAAAAGTGAGTGATGAGATTTATACAAATCACCTGTAATATCTGGCAAGATTATATAGGGGAAAGTATATGCAGAGATGTAGGAAATCAATTGTCCTTCATGGTCTGGTTATATGTTCTGTGATCACAATCATCAAGCAGACAATATGGCTCATACACAATCTCATTACACCTCCTGGGATCAAACAAGACTGATTCAACGACCTGCCCATCCTATAGTATTATTTTCTTCACACGGACAAAATTTCCACTGTCTGTTTTTCAAACATTTTCTTCTCTGTGCACCTCTTCAGGACACTAAGGCAAACTTAGTTCAAAATAAATGGTAAAACAAACAGAAGTGGAAGGAAACACACCACCAACGTGGTTCTGATGACTACTGTATATGTACCGTGGCGACTAATGTTACCCAATGACCAGCCTTGTGCTAGATCTTGACGCCTGTGAAGATGCACAATAACGGACCTGACCAAGACCACCTTTATCACAGTTTTCTCTGTCCTCAAACACTCTTCTTTCCTTCTCTTTGTTCTTATTCATTTTCCTGCCTCTCCTACTGCCATGCGATGTCTGGGGTTTGACTTCCATGGATGCTGTTTCATGGTATTTGTGGTAAAAAACAAGTCTGGCAGCTGTCTTAATATTCCACCAGCTTGTTTTCTTTTTCTTCAGAGAGACTGAGGTGGGGGGGAAACCCTAACAACACCTAAATGTCTGAAATGAAATCTTTTGACAGACTGACCTTATTCAGCATTTGTTTGTTCAGTTCTGATACTCAACCAGGCATAATAATCACTAGGGTGACTTTGGAGGATTAAAGTCTTAAGGCCCAGTGGATTAGTATGTTCAAACCTATATCTTTCAGCTGTCAGATAGAAGAAGGGTTGCTTCAGGAGTAGAAATTTTTTGTAAGTGCTTGCATGCAGAGAGCCCAATTTGTCAAAGTACAGAGCAGCTCCCTGAATTAATGAATTTATCTCCCAAGCTGCCTGAAGAAGTGGAGAAGGATTATCTCCAGTTTACAGATGTGGAAGGAAAGCACAGAGAGATTAAATGACTTGTTTCAGGTCACATACAGGGCACCTCAGGCTGCAGGGGCACTTGCTGGTTTGAGGGAGGAACAAAAGAAAATGGTCCTATGAACTTCTCCATGGCTTTTTCCCAGGTGGGGAAAATACCTTCTTTGGGCCTTTGCCTGCTGAAAGTTTTGGGAAACTTTTGGTGAACTTGAGAGCCCCTGATCTCTCCAGCAAGGTCTCTCAGTAATGGTGTTGATGTTAGTCATTAAAAACAGCAGAGAAAGACCTTGGCTCGATGCCCTGGATGTAAAGGAGTACATCTTGGCTGAATAAGGTGAACTGGGCAATCCACCAAAAGGTTTTGATTACTACCCTGGCCCACAAGTTTTCCTCAGCTAGACCTGTTAAGAGAAGGAATCTTATGTAATCGGTATAGACCAAAGCCTCAGGGAAAATTAAGTCAGAGGAGTCTGTCTCAGGTCTTTTGTGTGTGATATGTGCATCACACCAATTATTTTAGTGCTGGGAATAAGGGAGTTATGCTGAAGTGCTGATTTAAAATGCCTTTTGTTCTTCTAACGCTCCTTATTGTCAATGACAGTCAAAATTATCTCCTTCCCACTTTTGAGATAGCTGACAGGACTATTGATCATTCTGAAAATGCCTTTGGAGTTCAGGCATCTGTTTTCCATGCTGTCATTGGCTTACTGTTCTGGGAGGTGGTTGAGCTTATTCCTGAAATATTTGGAAGATTTGGAATCTTCTTCTAGAGAAGAAGTGTGGGAGGTGTACCAAATATACCTGTTGTAGATAGTTGCAAATGATTTCTTTCAAAGCTAAAATCTCTAAGGGTTTCCAGGGCATCCTTTTTAAAAGAATGTGTTCAAAGTCCACCATAAATGAGGTACTACATATTATGGGGGAAAAAAAAAAGGAAAAGAAAAAAAAAGAAAAAGAAGGAAATCCTCAGTTTGGATATTTCATGACCTTTTGTCACCAGAGACTCCTGTGCAGATGGACATATACAGCCCAGCTGACATTGTAGCACTTCCTCTCCTGTCTTTCTGTGAGGCTGCCAAAAGGAAACAAAATCATCTGGATTATCTGGAAGCCAAAGGCCTTGCTAGTTCTCTCTCCATTATTCAGTTAAAGCTTGCAAACATGCTGGTAACATCTCTCTAATGTTGTCCTTTTCAAGGATATCCTGGTAGCATAAGCAGAAGTCACAAATATTTCATTTCCATTCCTACAAGTAATGGAAAGCTAGATAAAAACATTCTTCATCATTTGAACCTGAGAATCACAGAATCGCAGAATCTGAGTCCAACATCAGTTTTCCCCACTCCTTCAGTTCTTTTCTTCTAACTTCATCTGGCCTTACAAAGATGAAGTCTTGTAACTGGATGTGTAGTTTTCCTCCTCAAACAAGTTCAGGCCTATCTTCTCCTGACTACTACGATATTAGAGTGAAGCAAAAAGACATACTGTTTCCCTCTAGTGTGATGGTTGTCTAGACTCCTTTAGAAACATCACTAGTCTGTGTAAGAGGTATGTAAAGCAACCTGTCTCACATCAGGTAAGGTACACCCAGAGGAAAGTATGATCTTAGGAAGGTAATATAGTGGCCCTGTCTTCTGATATGCTGATTACAGGGAAAGTGAAAAACACACTTGCCTGGGTCAGAACAACTGTTACCTTTGCTGAGATTGCTTTTGAGGCTCCTTTTAAGAAGTCAGAGCTTAACTGGATGCATGCAGCAATGCTGCACCGTATTTCCTTCACATGTGCAGGTAAAAGGTACTTTTTAAGAACGTGGAAGAAGATGGGCAATGGGAAAAATTTCTTGTAATATTGTGTCAGCCAATGCAGTAGAGATTTCCTGCATGGGTTAAAGAGGTTCCTAGCAATTCAGCACTGGACTGCTTTTAGGGATTTCCCTTTGCTTTGGTTAACCTACCTCTCTGCCTTTTACATGAAGCTGCTTTTGGAAAAGTTTTTTTACAAGAATTGGAGAGACAATGGAGCTGTGCAGCTCCTCACATGCCCAAGTTGCCTGCTTTTGGCCTTACAGATGCCCTCAAAGTCACATTTCCCTGCAGGCATGCAGACAGTGATGCTGCATGGGCAGTCTGGGTGCTGTCCTCTGGAGCACATCAGACTCCATTGCATTTAGGCACACCCTGCTTGTCAGGCACACCCTGACAGCCTTTTGGTTGCCTGTGAAGCAGCTGTGCAATAGGAAGGCGGGCAGGTAATGGAGCCCCATGCCTCCCTCTCCACTCTCCATCAGCTGCCAGCCAGATGTAGCCACATTTTTATGCCACAAATTGCCCATGTCTTTGAGCAATGCTAGTGAATGGGGTGTATCTCTCAAAAACAACTTAGCAGCAAATGCATCAGAGTTTCATTTTTCATCTCAGTATAAATCTACAAGTATGGAAGGAAAAATAGGAAGAAAGCAAGTTTCCTCCTCCCTCATGATGTTTTTTCATACAAAGATGACACCAGGAGGGTAGTCTGGTATATATTATATAGTATTTTGTGGTACATAGATCATTTTTCAAATAGAAAAGCAATACACATAGCCATTTATTCACATCTGGATATAACTTTTTGGTCTGACTAAAAATCACCTAAGCATCTTTATGCACTTAGGAATGATTCCAGTGCATATGTAAAGGGATGTTGCTTCACTTTGGTGTTTTTTTAAAAGACTCTGGAATACCATGTATTTTTTCCATTAGAACAGTGAAATCAATTTACCTCCGAATGTGCCTCCTTGGCGATACTGTACTTTTGCCAACACTAAGAATACGTGAGCATGTCTGGAACTTACTGGTGTGTGTCCTGGGTAAACAGAAATACGTTTGTAAGAAAAAGAAGTGGCTGAAAAAAGTTCCTTCCTCTTTGTTCATTTGGAATAACCTATTGCTCCAAATAATTATATGTACATAGCATGTGTAAAAAAGTGTCCTCCCTCTCTCCAGATATTAAACTTGTTTCAAGTTTTCATTGGAAATTGCATATGTGATGATGTTCCCTCAACCTGCTGCAATGGTATGGCAGGTTCTGGGGAGTAAATGCAACTGTCAAGCGAATCACAAAGTGCCAAATTTTAAATGAAATATGCTTCCACGGTGAGATTCCAGGGTGACTTGCACCATATATCACTTAAGCATAAATTTTAATTCGTGAGTTTTTATCAGACTCTGGCTATGAGGCAGTGTTGTACTCACAAGTCTTTCTGTCAATCCACAGAAACTACATCAGCATTAAACAGATTAGATTGTTTTTACTTATGTAAGGAAACAATATTTTGGTACTCACTGAAGGACTATTTGGAAACGTGTATTTATATTAATATATTTTGAGTTGTATCTTACCGTATCCTTCAAAGAGTCTCCAAAAATATTAAGACCAGTGTCTAGGGATGGTAGAAAACAAACAGGTAGATCTTTGTGTAGAGATATTGTGGACTGTAGAAGTAGAGGGCTGAAGGGCAGGGTAGCATGACACTGAAATATGCTTTCTTTCCCCACTGTGTTTTTCTATGGATCTTATCTGTCCCACTAATGTAATTAATTTTTCAGCAGAAGAGAATAGCATGTGGCAATGTAACTGTCCAGCCACTAAGAACGACGAGAACAATTCCTTTTTCAAAGCACCTAAAAGGAAATACAAACATAAACTGTCAACTATTTCCAAAGAGCTCAGACCCTCTAGAGACCTTTTCAGTAGTTTAGCAGCCTCCCTGAGGGAAAGGTTTCAGACTGGATCTCAGATCCAAGTTTTTCAGGTTAGACAGGAGACTGCAGTGGAAGTTTTGGTCTGGGCATGCTTCTAGGATGATGAATTATTGAATTAATTTCATCACTTCTGTCTCGCTTCATTTTTCACCAACTACAGATATCCATGTGTCATAAGGGATGCCAGTTGGGTGCAAACAGAATCGATTAGCACAATTTGCTGTGCTATGTAATTAGACAAATATTGTCATTGTCTGGAATTAATGAAAGGAAAAGGAAATGGAGCTTAACAAGTAGGAACATAGGCTTTCACTGCTGCTGAGCTGAAGTGTTAAAGAATGATAAATAGTAACAAAGAATTGAAGGGAAAATTTTGAAAGATGGATCCCATTTCTGTCAAGTTGTCTGAAATTTCACATCTTGTGAAGAGCTGGAAAAAAAGAAACTCAGTAGTGTAGCATTCAGCTGATGACGACAGTGCAATACTCATTAACAGATCGCCATATATACACACATACTGTACAACATTTTACTCCAGTCTATGTTTGATCTACCTACGGCTAAATTACATCTAGGAACAAAAATACATAGCAAACCACAAATTATCAAATTAGCCATCAGACACTTACAGATCTCTGCCCCAAAGGGTTTACAATATAGCAAGAAAACATTACTCTCTTCATTCTTATAGGCTGGTGCTTGAGGCCAGAGTTGGATACAGTGCCAAAGAAGAAGAGGTGGAGAAGAGAGGGAAGGGGAGGAAGTGTTGTACAGAGAAGTAGAGCATCTCCATGCCACATGGCCTGTAGTGCTTTCTGCATCAGGTGATGTTAACAGGGGCACATAATCTCTGCAGTCTATGTGGTTAATGAGAAATTAAATAACCTCCTCTTATTTATGTAGACTGTGGCTGATATGGTAATTTTATCCCGAAGCTTTGAGCGCCAACCAGGCACCTAACTGGTAAAAGCGTTATTCCTTCATTAATCTCATTGCTTCATCACTCATCTTCTGTTTTTCTCCATTTCCTCCTTAGTCTCTGTCTCTCTGCCTGGATTTCCTTGTACTGCCTTTTGATGCCTACAGCTATAACACTGGAGTTATAGAACTGCTATAGAACACCTGGGCTGGTTCCCTATTAAGGTCTGTAGGAAAAAGTTGTGTTTGTTATATAGATCTGGCTTTCATGAAAGCAGTCCTTTTTTTACCCATATAACTTGAAAACAGAACTTGCCTTAGAAACTACACAAGATGAGGGCTAAGAAAAAAAAAATAAAAAGTATGCTGTTTTACATGTAGCAGTCTTGCTGCAGGGGCTGTGTAGGATGTACAGTGGAGAGTCTGCTCCACTGCATGACGAGGCACGTGCATCCTGCCCTGTGTCTGTGATTTGTATAATAAGAATGGGAGCAAACTTTTTATACTTTCTGTGTGGGTAAATCCATGCATAGTCAGGCAGACATATAATTAAAACATAAAAGAGGGGGATAAAGAGATGCAAAAACCCAACATAAGGAAGATTACAGAACAGATAAGGAAAACAGGAATAAAGAGTTGAAACCCTTGAGAAGGAGATCTAGTATTTGAGAAAATCTATGATTTTGAGAAGGATATTCATCACTGAGGCAAGACTAGGAAAGAAGAGAAAAGAGAATTTCATGAATGAGGAGAGAGGTGGAAGATAGAAAACAGAAACAGAAAAAAAAGGACGGGGAATTTTATGAATTTGTATGTTGCAAGCAAAAAGGAAGGCAGAATTGTTCAGATATCTGACAAAATAGTTTGAAACACAGGAACAATTGTAAGCATGACTTGAATTCAAATTAAACAAGTTGAAAACGAAATATTGTATGATGTCTAAAAAGCATTCCATAGACTTTTTTTTCACAGATATTTTCACTTACTAATTCAAGACAGAACTAGAAGTGAAAGCCTGTAAATACAGTGCAAAAGAGGATTCTCACAATATTTTCCAGGCAGCTACGAGGAAGGAAAGGGAAATACTGTACTTATAGGAATTCAGATCAAAGAGATGAGAATATATAGAGACCAGCTTTGAACTTCCACATGCTTTTCTGCGCCCAATTTGCCAGCTTTTGGAGGGCCAAGCAACATACTTGAGAATAGCAATACAGAAAAAGAAAGAGAATTCACAGAGAGAAAAGTGCACAGATGCTGATCAGAGAATACTGGAGGATGCGAAAGAGTAATAAAATAAAATTCTTCCACTCAAATTTGGTTCTTTTACACATGTCTCAACACTGTGTGTACATATTCCAACCCTTCCATTACGGTTATTTGTTTTCACTTACTGTTGATTTTCTGAAGCAGGTATAAATGAAGTAATAACAGTATACAGCAATATAAAGGTGGCTGTTAAGAGCAAAGTTATAAATCTGCAATCAGACTGTTTGGTCACTAAACCAGTTACAGCAACCAAAGACATAATCTAAATGTTGAATTGAACTCCTGTTGGAGGATCACACGTGGAAGAGGAAGAGTTCGGGAGATTAAAACTGGATGACCTGAGTACTTGGGGGAAGAATGTAGGGAAATATCCAGGATACTCTCTGTTAAACTGCTGTCAAATTTTAAATGACAAATTTAAGAAGGAATTTATTGGGATGAATACCTAAAAAATATAACTATGTATTACAGACTTCATATCTGGCAGTGCCTTCCTTCGAAAGATAACCTGAGCCAAAGAAATGTAACTTTTTCTTAAAAGCCAAGGAGCAAGTTAATGAGTCTTTCATAGCCTTGAAAACATAAATCTTACGATGCCAGGATCAAATGATGTGACTCCTAATTGAGCAAATCTCCCATGTATATGCCTTATGATCAATCATGAACCCAACACATGAGCAATCACCACTTAATGATGCAAAATCTCTCTGGACAAGTTTGAACTCTGGTGGGGGAATGGTATGGATACATCAACATTCCTCCCAAGAAGGTGTTTTGGACAAATTCCAGCTTGGCAGGTTTTGCACAGCACTTGCTATCTAACAAATACAATAATCATAAAACAACCACCCTTTACCTAAGAACATTAATGGTTCATGTGTAAGAATAACCTTGATGGATAAGGAAAATGTTATCCACATGAATAATGTTATAAAAACAGACACAGAATAAGGTTTTCCATATAAATAGTCAACTAAAGAAACAGGTTTCAGTGACTCCTTTCTTCCAGTCCAATTGTTCTTGAGTGCAGTAGTCTCCACGCAAGCTTTCACAAAAATAACTACATTGTTAACTGCTATTGCTTATTAATATTGCTATTCTGCATAATAGCTCCAGCATTTAACATAAACCTATATTATATTCCAATATAAAACTTTGCAGAGTCATCTTACTGATCTATGATTAGTAGTAAACTATGCTGTAATAGGATAGGTTGAAACATACAAAACTACAAGTAGATATGACAGAATTAAATTCTAAAAATAAGGATGCCTTTTTTATCTTTAGAATTCTTTTTTTCTGGGGTTTTTTTTCTTCATGAGTGACTACACAGCCACATGATGACTCACAGTGTGCCTGATACTCAACCATAAGTGGTTCTGGAACCTGTTAGTCATCTGCATGATACATTTCCTCCAAAGATGAAGGTGTCCTCTGGCAAGTACTTCACACTTACACAAGCTGGTGAAACACCAAAGAGAAAAGCAGTATGCTGTTTCCAACAACTTTTGATAAAAATGCCTGATAAAAGTGTATGTGTATAATGGTCTATCCATCCCAACTCCGTATCCATCCATGATTAAACTTTTTGTGAGAAGTTATGCCTCTGGCAAACATCCTGTACTCTCAGGAGTGAGTAGTTTCCTTTTGGCTTTTTACCAAAGATAATAACCAATATACAAACTGAATGAAAACTATTCTAAGTCAATTGCCCCAAACCGAAAATGGTAACTAATACCGTTTCTCATACAGATTTCAGGAACTTCACATCCCATCTTTGAACTCTCAGGAAGGCAGAAGCATTTTCCACTAAGTATTTTCCCATAATTGTTCAGAAAACAGTACACTGAAATTCCAGACACCTTTTCTTGCTGAAGTCAACAATATTTAATTTGTCTTGCAAGTCTCACTGGAAGTGAAAAAGATCCTTATTGCTGTGGTCAGAGGTTAGCACACTATGTGAGATGTTGTATGAGAAAAAAAACTTCCTTCTCCAAACAGTGTCACAAGTCCGGCTTATAGAAGATAAGATGCAACATTATTTTAGAAATGGCACCAATTTTCAAGATAGAAGGGCAAAGAATCTCTCTAACCTCTATGACCCCCATTTTACCTTTTGTCAAATAAACCCTTTCCGAGTTCTGCAAACACTGTTGAGTTGTGATTCTTTCCTTTCCTTTTCTTTTTTGTAAGAAAATTCACTGGTGCAGTATATACTGAGAAAACTTTAACTTTGAATGATCTTATAATATTTACTGAAGACAAAGACCCAAAGCATCCAAGTTGATATCATATCAGAGGGTCTTGGATCACTTCCAAAGATGGTTTCAAAAAGGTGGGCATAAGATCCACATCCAGCAACAGAGTCTTCAATAGATGGCATGCCATAGATAGATGTCAAGAAGCATACTCCTACTGGAAGTTAGAGCACAACTTTGTTGGCTAGTAAAGAAAGAATTTATCTTATTAATAAGTCTGCAACTCGGGCCAGTCTCAAAACCCAATTTTTGCGTAGGGAGAATACTCTAGGCAATCTATGGCAGTGGAGAAAGAAAGACTCCACTGGAGTAAAATCCAGCGTTCCTACTTGGTTTCCTTTAAGAGGGACCTTCTTCTACCCTTTACTTAGTACAAAGGGAGTCTAGGAAAGTATCCTTCTTTTCCTCCTTTCTTCAGTTATTGACCCAAATATTATCAGTCTCTGGCCTGATCAAGACATTTACACAGAGAAGCAATGACTCCTGCTTTACCCTATCATCATCTTATGCTTGGCTGATCAGAGCATGGCAGAGTAATGTCTGTGCACCTGCTTATTTCCGTTCTGTGATTATTTCTGTTCTGCAATAAATTCCACTAATAATTACTCAGAGACCAGAAATGTTCTGACTTAGGCCAGTAGGAAATTGTGATAGCTGCTTGAAGCAGAGGATCTGAGCTACTATTTAAGAAGAACTCAGAGCCTTCCAAGTTAATGCCTCTCACCCCAGAGCCTTTCTTTCTTACCTGCAAGTGGCACAATTTATGTCCCTAATAATGGCTATGCAAAATCTATCCAAAATCTATCATTAAGATACTTATGTTAATAATGGTAGTCTTACCTCCAGAGCTTTTTGAGTTTACTGAAACATAAATCTTTGAAAACAATGTTAAACAACCATACCTGGGTGTTTCTAAGTTCTCCCTTAAACCAGCTTCCTGTCACCATTTACCACATTTTTGGTGGCAAAAATATTCTCTTGGAAACCATGCAAATTCTACATATAATCTTGTAACATGCTTCCTAAATCCCAGTCCTCTCCCATATCAGTCAGCAATTTTTTATCACCATAGCAGAACTGGTAGAGTTGCACTTTGTGCACAAAGTAAAAGCCTTTTGAAAACTGCCCAAAGTGCATCAGCCCTACTTTTCTGATCTCAAGATGAAAGGCAGCCCTTCATTTCATAGGTAGCGTTATTTCTACTGCTGGTACCCCATCAACCACAAGAATGTGTGGCACAAAGCAAATAAGTTACAAGCATATCTAAACACCACCTTCTGCCTCCTCTCATTCTTGTGAGAATGGATTGTATTATAGTCTGCTCTGCTTTGATGAGACAGATTTTGCTCTTCATGCCAAAAAGTTTGTTTTGAACAGAAAATAGAAATAAAAGCACATTTTTAATAAAAGCAAGATTCTGCATGTTGGTGTTGGAAGTTACAGCAAAACAAAATGCTCTCCTATAACAAGTTAGTGCTAGATCCATAGAGGTGTAGAGGAGGGGCTGAATTGCAGGGAGTTGGGGCTGGAGCCATCCTGTGAAACAGTACTGAGAACGTCAGAATGAACTTCTGCCAGGACAACCCAGGCCTGGCAATTCATCTTTTGCAGAACTCTCAGCCTCTCCTAAAAAAGCTATTCTTTTGGGGCACTTTTCCTTGAAAGACAGCTTGCATTCTGGTCTCCCTTAGAGCAAGTGTATAAGGGAAATCATAGAGGAAAGATCCCTCATTTAGCACATGTATGTGTGACGCTGACTCTGTATCCAACCAGATGATGCATTTAACTTGAAGCATCCCTCTGACATGTGTTACACAATCTCTGCTTGAACCAACTTGAACACTTGGCTTAAGACAAGTGCCCCACATAGAAATACTACTTTCTTACACTCCTACTGGGTGGAAAGAGAAATGGAAATATGACCAGACCCTTTTGCATATTTACTTTTAAAGGGAGGGATGAAAAACCTCCATCATCCAAGCACTGTGTGTACAATACCTTTAGGCAGTAACACCCTCTTTCCAGGAAAGCTTGATACTTTATCAAGAATTTTCCTTTAAATCGCATTGAGAGATACTTTATTTAGCAGATGTTAGCTGGTCATTAAGGAAGTTGGCAAAAGAGCAGATGTGAAAATGAAAAAAAACAGTTTGCAATATTTAAGTACATGAGCAAAGCTGTGCCAGCTACTGTAACTGTTGTTTTATAAGCTATGTAATATTAAAAGATATAATGATATAAAGCCTTTGTGCAGCAGGAACACTATGATATGGTTTCCATCACAGAAACATGGTGGGATGACTCACACAACTGGAGTGCTGCAATGAATGACTATAAACTCTTCAGAAGGGATAGGCAAATAAAGAGAGGTAGTGGCCTAGCCCTGTATGTTAGGGCATGTTTTGATTGTATAAAGCTTGATGGTGGTGATGATAGGGTTGGGTGAGTATCAAGAGGAAGGCCAACAAGGCAGATATCATGTGGGAGTCTGTTATAGACCACCCTACCAGGATGAAGAGGTAGATGAATTAGTCTATAAGCAGCTGAGAGAAGTCTCATAATCACTAGGCCTTGTTGTCATGGAGGACTTCAACTTACCAAATGTCTAGTGGAAATACAATACAGTGGAGAGGAAACAGTCCAGGAGGTTCCTGGAATGAGTGGAAGATAACTGCCTGACACAGCTGTTGAGTGAGCCAACTAGGGAAGATGCCCCTTAGACCTGTTGTTTGTGAACAGAGAAGGACTTGTGGGTGATGTGAGGGGTGGAGTCTGTCCTGGGTGTAGTGATCACAAAATGACAGTTTTCAATTCTTGGAGAAATAAGGAGGGGGGTCAGTGAATGTTACCTTGGACTCCTGGATGGCAGACTTTGGCCTGTTTAGGAGCCTGGATGACAGAGTCCCTTGGGAGGCAGTCCCAAAGGGCAGAGGAGTCCAGGAAGACTTCTTCAAGAAGGAAATCTTAAAGGCGCAGAGGCAGTCAGTCCCCATGTGCCAAAAGATGAGCCGGCAGGGAAGAAGACCGGCATGGCTGAACAGAGACTTTTGGTTGGAACTCATGAAAAAAAGGCGAGTTTATGACCTTTGGAAGAAGAAGCAGGCGACTCAGGAGGACTACAAGGATGTCGTGAGATTATGCAGGGAGAAAATCAGAAGGGCCAAAGCCAAGTTAGTTAGAACTCAATCTGACTACTGCCATAAAAGACAATAAAAATAAATCCATTAGCAACAAAAGGAGGGCTAAGGAGAATCTCCATCCTTTATTGGATGCAGGGGGGAAACACAGTGACAAAGGATGAGGAAAAGGCTGAGGTACTTAATGCCTTCTTTACCTTGGTCTTTAATAGTAAGACCAGTTGTTCTCTGGGTACCCAGCCCCCTGAGCTGGAAGATGGGGACGGAGAGCAGAATGAATCCCCTATAATCCCCCCATAAGACACACACAAGTTTATGGGGCCAGATGGGATCCACCCAAGGGTACTGAGGGAGCTGGAAGAAGTGCTCACCAAGCCACTTTCAATCATTTATCATCAGTCCTGGCTAACTGGGGAGGTCCCAGATGACTGGAGGTTAGCAATTGTGATGCCCATGTACAAGAAAGGCCAGAAGGAGGATTGAGGGAAATAAAAACCTGTCAGTCTGACCTTGGTGCTGGGGAAAGTTATGGAGCAGTTTATCTCAAGTGTCATCACTTGGCACATACAGGACAACCAGGTGATCAGGCCCAGTCAGCATGGGCTCATGAAAGGCAGGTCCTGCTTGACCAACCTGATCTCCTTCTATGTCCAGGTGACCCACCTAGTGGATGAAGGAAAAGTTGTGGATGCTGTCTACCCAGACTTTAGTAAAGCCTTTGACAGCGTCTCCCACAGCATTCTCCTGGAGAAACTGTCTGCTCATGGATTGGGCAGGTGTACTCTTTGCTGTGTAAAAACTGGCTGGATGACTGGGCCCAAAGAGTTGTGGTGAATGGAGTTAAATCCAGTTGGTGGTCAGTCACAAGTGATGTTCCTTAGGGTTCAGTATTGGGGCCAGTTCTGTTTAATATCTTTATCAATGATCTGGATGAGGGGATTGAGTGCACCCTCAGTAAGTTTGCAGATGACACCAAGTTGGGCAGGAGTGTTGATCTGCTGGAGGGTAGGAGGGTTCTGCAGAGGGATCTGGACAGGCTGGATTGATGGGCGGAGGCCAGCTGTAGGATGTTCAACAAGGCTAAGTGCTGGGTCCTGCACTTCCGTCACAACAACAACCCCATGCAACGCTACAGGCTTGGGGAAGAGTGTCTGGAAAGCTGCCCAGCAGAAAAGGACCTGG